>NW_027616942.1:0-167285 GCF_964187855.1 Myxine glutinosa
GGATGGGGAGGGGGAGGGGGAGGGATGGGAGGGGGAGGGGGAAGGGGGGAGGGGAGGGAGGAGGGGGAGGGGAGGGGATAGGGGGGAAAGGGAGGGGCATGGGGGGAAGGGAGGGGGAGGGGAGGGGGGAGGGGAGGGGGAGGGGAGGGGGGAGTGGGGAGGGAGAAAGGGGAGAGGGGAGGGGGAGGGAGAAAGGGGAGAGGGGAGGGGGGAGGGGAGGGGGAGGGGATGGAGAAAGGGGGAAGGGGGAGGGGGAGGGGTGAGGGGAGGGGGAGGGGGAGGGGGCGGGGGAGGGGAGGAGAGAAGAGGGGGGAGGGGAGAAGAGGGGGAGGAGAGGAGAGAAGGGGGATGGGGAGGGGGAGGGGGGAGGGGGAAAGGGGAGGAGCAAGGGGGAGGGGAGAAGGGGAGGGGAGGGGGAGGAGACGGGGCAGGGGGGAAAGGGAGGGCCATGGGGGGAAGGCAGGGGGAGGGGAGTGGGGGAGGGGAGGGGGGAGGGGAGTGGAGGGGGAGGGGGAGGGGAGGGGGAGGGTGAGGTGGAAGGGGGGGGAGGGGAGGGAAGGGGAGGGGGGAGGGGGGAGGGAGGGGAGGGGAGGGGGAGGGGGGAGGGAGAAAGGGGGAAGGGGGAGGGGAGGAGGAGGGGAGAAGGGGAGGGGTTAGGGTGGAGGGGGGAGGGGAGTGGAGGGGGAGGGGAGAAGGGGAGGGGGGAGGGGGAGAGGAGGGGGAGGAGGGAGGGGACGGGGCAGGGGGGAAAGGGAGGGCCATGGGGGGAAGGGAGGGGGAGGGGAGGGGGAGGGGGGAGGGGAGGGGGAGGGAGAAAGGGGGGAGGGTGAGGGGGAGGGGAGGGGGGGAGGGGGGAGGGGGAGGGGGAGGGGGAGGGGGGAGTCAAGTCGGAAGTCATTGTCGTCAATTGAATGTCGCATTTATTTTTTATTCCCTGTCAAATGGCATTGGTCCCGCATTCCGAACCCGGAAGTCGGAAGACATTGTCGGCAAAGTTGAAAAATTAACGTTACGAAATACGCTGATGACGTCATAATTTTAAAACCCGAAGGTTTTTTAAACATTTAAGGTGTGCTGTAGTTGTTCTGGGACGTACTGATTCTGAATATGAAGTTGAAAAATTAACGTTCCGAAATACGCTGATGACGTCATAATTTAAACGCGACGTTTTTTTGGGGGGTTGAGATTTTATTCGAATTCGAATTCCATTGCATTTCAACTGTTGGAAACAATAATTATTTCAATTTCCAACATTTGAAATAATTATTGTTTCCAACAGTTGAAATTTAATGGAATTCGAATTCGAATAAAATCTCAACTACCGTTTATTCGTTCTTGGTGCGAAAAAATGACGCGCATTTTGTCATTATGTGCGACTTTATGTCACTCCCACGGACGTGAAAACATTTGTTTTCCTTAAAAATATATTTAAAATAAATACAATAGTACATAAATTAACAATAAAATAAGCTAAAAAACAATTTAAAATACAATAAAAAGCACATTAAAAATATATAAATATGTACGTACAGTATACTGTACGTACGCGCAACCGCGGGATCGGAAAGGGGCAATAGCGCCGCCACAAACTACACCATGGAATTGCAGCTGGCGCGGTTTTTTAAACCATTGATATTAAAATAAAACGTAGCCTATAACCACCAGGATTTTATGCTGATTCCGAATCTGTGTCTAAAACTTTTCTCCGATGTGTAGTTCTTGAGTTATAAGCAGACATCCAGACAGACACACACACACACACACACACACACACACACACACACACACACACACACACACACACACACACAGACACTCCTCCTTTTTATATATAAATATATACATATATATATATACTGTATATATATATATGTATATATATATATATATATATTATTACAGACGCGGTTGTGGATGTTGGTTTACCGAGCGGTTTGGTATGACCGCGTCTGCACGTTTACCCGATTATACTCGAACGTTGGCCGAGTCGCGCTACGCTAAATCAATTGAGGAAAAGGACACAACGGCTGGGTTAAAATGACACGACACCAAGGGTTCAGTTCTCAAGACCTCCGGAGGAGGTTATAATATTGCGGAAGGTCAGATTACAGGGATGAGAGAGACAGCATAGTAAGGTAGGCACTTAATTACGGTCTTATAGTAGCCCCGACAGACGACAGATAAACAGGACAAAACTGACTCACACGGGGATTGATGGCAAGGAAAGCGGGTAGTCGATGGCTCAAGGTGCACCTTGGCTCAGGGACAGAATCGACCCGGTCCGGTCCAGTAGATGCGGGGAGGTCGCTCAGCGCTCGGAGGTCGCGACTTGTCTTTTCAAGCTGGGGGCGCATCTGACGTCACGTCCGGTCAGTCGCTGAGTATATCCGGCGGGGAGTGACACGCCCTCGGCTAGTTAGCTCCGCCCCAGATGGAATCGGTCCGCCCTTCTTATTGGGTGCGGGGGGGTTACCGGGCTCCGCCCTTGACGAGGAGCTGACAGTGAGCCCCTTCGTGGTAACCCCGTCGGAGCGCATGGTCAATGGCGGCTAACCAAGCCGGTGTGAGGACGCACACTCCCCGCACGCCGTTGTTGTAGTTGTTGTTGTTGTTGTTGTTGTTGTTTCATGGGGAAGATGGGAGGAGGTATGGGGAGGTCCTAAACTCACTACTGGTGCCATACGATCACATTCTGGTGCAACGAAGAGTCAGAATTAATGGAAACGAGTCCTTAACTGACATAGACTAAGAATAACTAGCAAGAGGTCCGAAAGTTGTCTACGTGAGATGCGGTGGACCTGGGCACGACATTTAATGGGGGAAGAAGGGGAAGGTCGGTTCTACAGAGTGTTGTTTACAGACAATGGGACTAGGGAATGGGGGATTGGGGATAGTTGGGGAGTATTGGGGAAATAGGGGAATATTTACAAGCGGATATGGAGGCCAAATCCCATATCCGCAACAATATATATATATATATATATATATATATATATATATATATATATATTGTTGCAGTTTTGAGAACCCTTCACTAGTAAATACTTGCAAATAACAACTTGTAAATATTACCTTTGTAACGTTAAAATATCGCACCCTAGTTAGGCCACGAGCAACACGTAGCATACCATAGGCTTCTTCTTCAGTTATTTCATTAGTATGTGTTTCAGGTAAGGATCTGTTTCCAATAGTTGAATCTGCGTTGTATTAATCAAATAACCTAGGCCCCTTTTCAAATTCCCATTCCATTCATTTTGCGGCTTTACCCTCTCCAAATTGTATGGCGCGCCTTTGCCAGCAGCGTTCGCTGCCTTTGAGCTGAAGCTCACCCCAAGCCGCCATAAGCCACGTGGCACAGTGGGAGAAGAAGGGAGGAGCGGCCAGGAACATAGGCGTGGCCCCATCAACGCGTCACGAGGGGAGGTACCGATGAACCCTCACAACCAATCCGGGCCGAGGCGTGTTCACAGGTAGGCGGAGCAAAGCGGACGCGGCTTGATACGCGAGGCTTGTGATAAAAGCGCGAGCGCGAAGCCCTTTTACGCAGATGCGGGGGAGATGATTGGCAGAGAGGAGAGAAGATCGGCAAACTTGAGAGAACAGCGCAGAGGAGGCGAATGATAAGAACATTGCACGGAGGATCGCTTGGGACGATCGTTTTTGATACGAACTGCCGTTGGTTTTGAGAGCGTTCGGCAAGCTATACGTATGCGCATTCCAGCCCCTCGCATATGTAAGGTCCGGTCGCGCGCCAACGAGATGCGAAGCTGCCTGCCGTTCTTCGCCCGCGGACCCGGAGTCTGGACGGATCCCATCGCCTGGAACCATCCGCCTGGACCTTCCTCCCCTACCATTCCGTGTGAGTCTGTCTGTTTGTCCTGGGGTCGTGATAAGTTAAGACTGTTTAGATAAGCTTGCCCTATGTCCTTTTATTTCCTCCTTCTTGTATATTCCCTTCTTTCGTTTCCTCTTGTAGTGTAGTAAATAAACCATATTTGTTCTTCCTTCACCCTTCTTATTCTTTGGTTCCTCTCATCCGGTCGCTTTAGTCTTTTCCCCCATTGAGTACCTGTGGCACGATTTGGCCAACCGCTTTAAATCGGGTTTAGTCCTTTTGTTAATGGCTCGGATCGTGGATTGCTAAACCGCTCGGCAATTACCATCACATCCGCGGTTCGAGCAGGGACTCATCTCCCTGCTTTGCGGAGAGATTGGTGAAGGTATTTGGGAAACCTTTGACCAATCACCCTGGCCAATCTCACCCCGCAGAGGAGCGGGATAGTTCCAGGGCCGGAGACGGCCAGCTTAACAAGACAAGGGGATTAACCCCCCCCCCCCCCTTGCTAACGGGAGTGCCGTACTCTGAGATCCGCAACAATATAAATATATATATATATATTAATATACATATACAAACAATGGCGTCCTCAGAGGGGGTGGGGTGGAGCCGCCCCGGGTGCCAAATACTCTAGGTACGCCTCTGTATACATATACCTATGTACATACATAATACATACATATTTTTTACATTTGCATTGTAATGAATTTAAACCTGTACCAATGTGTGTGTGCATGTGTGCTGTACTTTACCATTCAGCCCCCGACACTGATGACAGTCAAGCATGTTGAAAAAATCGTGAAGGAGTTTCTTATCGAAAGCTGTCAACTCGAGTGTCGTATCCCTCAAACGAAAATGTTCCAGAAGCGTATTCTCCCGAATCTTCATATTCCTCTGTGTAGGCAAAAAAAAGAATCATCAAATATATATATATATATACATATACAGTCACGTGAAAAAGTAAATACATCCCATGTAAAGTTTTGACTTTTTCAACATATTTCAACATGCAGCTATTTGATCTTCATTTCAACAATATTGATAGATAAAGGTGATATAATATAACAAATATCATGAAACATTTACATTTTGTAGTCCTTTGTATAATTTAAATAAACATAAATGCAAATTTCGCATGTGGAAAAAGTAAGTACACCCTTGGCTCAAATAGGTGGTATTGCCCCCTTTGGCAGAAACAACCTCAAGTAGGCGTTTCTTATAACTGTCTACCAGTCTCTGACATCGACTGGGAGAAATTTATGCCCACTGCTCCATGCAGAATTCTTTCAGCTGTGCGATGTTTGAGGTGTTTCTTAAATGCACAGCTCGTTTCAAATCCCCCCACAACATCTCGATGGGTTTAAACGTGTATCAATACGATTTATTTTGCTTTGCCGCATGGATATACACTACATGACCAAATGTATGTGGACACCTGAAAATCGAACATCTCATTCCTAAATCATGGGCATTAATATGGAGTTCGTCCCCCCTCTTTGTTGCTATAACAAGTATAACAACCTCCACTCTTCTGGGAAGGCTTTCCACGAGTTGGAACATTACTGCGGGGATTTGCTTCCATTCTGCCACAAGAGCATTAGTGAGGTCGGGCACTGATGTTGGTCGATTAGGCCTGGCTCGCATTTGGCGTTCCAATTCATCCAAAAGGTGTTCCATGGGGTTGAGGTCAGGGCTCTGTGTAGGCCAGTCAAGTTCTTCCACACCAATCTCGACAAAGCATTTCTGTATGGTCCTCGCTTTGAGCACGGGGCCATTGTCATGCTGAAACAGGAAAGGGCCTTCCCCAAACTGCTGCCACAAAGTTGGAAGCACACAATCGTCTGGAATGTCATTGTATGCTGTGGCGTTAAGATTTCCCTTCACTGGAATGAAGGGGCCTAGTCCGCACCATGAAAAACAGCCCCAGAGCATTATTCCTCCTCCACCAAACTTTACAGTTGGCACTATGCATTCAGGCAGGTAGCGTTCTCCTGGCATCTGCCAAACCCAGTTTCGTTCATCGGACTGCCAGGTGGTGAAGCGGATTTCATCACTCCAGAGAACGCGTTTCCACTGCTCCAGAGTCCAATGGCGGTGAGCTTTACACCACTCCAGCCGATGCTTGGCATTGTACATGGTGATCTTAGGTTTGTGTGGGGCTGCTAGGCCATGGAAACCTATTTCATGAAGATCCTGTCAAACAGTTGTTGTGCTGACTTTGCTTCCAGAAAGCAGTTTGGAACTCGGTAGTGAGTGCTGCTACCAAGGACAGACGATTTTTACGCGCTACGCGCTTCAGCACTCTGCGGTCCCGTTCTGTGAGCCTATGTGGTCTACCAATTCGCGGCTGAGCTGTTGTTGCCCCTACACGTTTCCACTTCACAATAACAGTACTTACAGTTGACCGGGGCAGCTCTAGGTGGGCAGAAATTTGACGAACTGACTTGTTTGAAAGGTGGCATCCCATGACGGTGCCACGTTGAAAGTCACTGAGCTCTTCAGTACAGCCCATTCTACTGCCAATGTTTGTCTATGGAGATTGCATGGCTGTGTGCTTGATTATATATACCTGTCAGCAATGGGTGTGGCTGAAACAGCCGAATCCACTAATTAAAAGGGGTGTCCGCATACCTTTGGTCATGTAGTGTATCTGAAGGATTAACATTAATATTCGTGTGTGCATATCCAAAATACCGTCATTTATTGTCACAGGATAGCAATCAAAACTCACCATGTATTTACGGAACGGAATCTTGATGGGAAGCATAAAACACATGCGTTTTGCATCATACCAGGCTTCCCTCATATCCGTCAGGCGACTTCTGACTCCATCAATGAATGTATGAAAGAGACGAGTCCATAGTGACTCGTCAACAAATATTTTGCGGCTGAGCTGCAAAAATGTGGAGAAGCAAAGGAATACATATTCACAACGCACTGCATGTGTTCTACAATACCATAAAAAATAACTAAAATGGTATCACAAATAGTGATGCAAATGCACATATTATTGTTATATTTGTACTTGTTTTTCATGATCAATACAGAGTGTTTGTTTTACCAAAGCAGTTTATTATCTCAGGTTACAATCCTGGACGGGTGACCTCTCTGACGCACAATGCTCAACTTTTGGAATTTACCGCTGTATTTTGGAATTTATCCAGGATACTGGTGATAGATCACCTAATCTGTGAAGGATGCCATAACATATTTAACGTCTACCAACTAATGCCAGCAGACAGGGTAACACAGTTTAACATGCATCTCAAAGGGAGCAAAATGATGAATCACCCTGCCTGCGAAATTCCAGAATGACGTATGGAGGCTTGAGTATATATGTTGTTATGGCCCGTGGTTCCGGTCTACTACGAGGGGGTTAGCCTCTATTCCCTCCCGAACTTACCAGAACTGAGGCTGCCGTGCAAGAATAACTTCGTACTTCGGCAGGTTGCAAACCAGCAACTACGAATGCCAATTGGACCGTCGTGCGATAGCAGTGTCCATCGTCTCGCACTGCCTACCTGTACCAGGTGAGGGTCTCAATCGGGGAATGTACCCTCCGGTGGTGTACCACTTTCTTTTGTTCCTTAATCGAAATTTAGATGGCTGAAGCAACCGTTGGTACATGCCGGGCTGATGCTAATTTTGTTATGGCCGATCCCTACTCTGGGTGCGAGCAATGGCGGACCAATGGAAGAAAAGACATTCACGGACAGAGGGAAAGGAAACGTTTCACGATTTGATTTGCTTACAAATATTTACAGTGAAACTGATTGATAGGAAGGAAAAAGGGGCAAGAGGCAGAAACTTAGCTTATTCTACGCCTTATTACGATCACAACAAATAAACACAACCAGGGGCCAGCGCACATTCACGGGGAAGGGGGAGGGGAAACAAACGTTGGGAACCTGTTAACAAAATGACCACGATGTTACCAGGACCTTGTTGGTCCACTGCAACGACCTCATCTTGTGGTCACTAATGAGCACCATGCCGGCAAGACCCAAAACCGCAACAATATCAACGTCTTTGTGGTAATATAATGGTTCGAGAGCTAGGTGGATTTTATTTGACATGGAAACTACAAAAGCTTTGTCATGCTGGTGTGGTACAGGTAGCTTACCTGACCCCAGAAAGCCAATTCTTAAGTGCAGCTAGCGGTGGGTGGGGTAGGGGGCGCCACTCAAAGTACCCCCCAGATTGGTTTTATTTGACATAGAGACTACAAGACCAACTCATATGCCAAGTGGTAGGGTGATCTCCACCGACTACAAATCTGCAACTTAAGAAGAAAATTTCTGGTGGGGAGGTCACTTAAGAACAACATTAATTAGTGCTAATTAGGCCTTTATTTGACATATAAGCTACAAAACTGAAATCACATACAACATGTAGAGAATGGTCCCCTCATCAATAAACAACAACTTAAGAACAGAATATGTGGTGGTAAGGTCACTTAAGAAGAGGTCAAAGGTCACGGAATAGGGGTTTTCTGCACTTAATTACATGAGAAACTTGGAAACTGTGAAGACAATGTAAAAGCTGTAACATTTATTATAACAATTTCTGCTAAATTAGTACAGGTAAAATTTCTTCTAAATTACTACAAGTAATTTCTTAGAATTGCCTGTACAAACTATACTTCAACAATTTCCGAGAAATTATATTTGAGGAATTCCCTGTCCAGCAATTTCCTGTAAATTATAAACTCCAAGGATTCCTCATCTAACATACTCGAAAATAATTCACCAAATTCCGAGAAATGATATTTGAAGGACCCCACCCACCGCTAGCTGCACTTAAGAATTGGCTTTCTGGGGTCAGGTAAGCTGCTGTACTACACCAGCATGACTAAGCTTTTGTAGTTTCCATGCCAAATAAAATCCACCCAGATCTTGGACTATTAGACCTGTCAGACATGTCAACGATTAACGACATACCTAATCTAATTTACATTATAATGCCCTTAAAGAGAGGTTTTGCGTTTCTGATTTCCACACAATCTGATAATAGGAGCATTATAATCGACACATGCAAAAACCTTCAGAGATCCATGTTTCATTTTCTCCATAAGAAATAACATGCCCCCAACTTTTGTTGATTTTCGAACCCACTAACATATGTCATTTTTTTTATTTCAGGTGAGGCCTATGCTTGATTATGGAGCATGCTAGCGGGGTAGCTCCTGACCCTGGCAGGAAGTGTATCCTCCATGTGGGAAAAGCAGATGAGACCACTGGCAACATCGCACCCATCACTGAAGACCATTGGTCATCCATCATCAATGTAGCAGCAAGGAGGAGACAAAAACGAAATTTTGTCACATCCAAGTACTATACGATAATTCAGTCGCTGCCAGATGAATCCGACAGTAGCCATGGCTATCACGTGAACTGTTACAAAAACTTTACTGCCGTGCCACGTGATGATACAACAGAAAAAACCCAGACACATGCATCAAGTGAGAAGACCCTGCGTTCATCATGTGATTTTGCCCCGTCAACGTCTACCTCGGGTATTTTCCCACGCATTTGCCTGTTTTGCAAGAAAGCTAGGAAGAAGAAGGGTGATAGAGAAGAACATCTTGGTGAATGTGAAACTCTCGAAGCTGAGATAAAAACAAAAACTGCTGCAGCTGATAAAAAGGACAACAGCCTTCTTGGACTGATCTCTGGTGTAGACTTTCGATGTAAAGAGGTTCGGTACCATCACAGTTGCGGAAGTACTTACCTTTTCAATGCACAGTCTCTCCATAGGCCTACTGCTATTGCAGGTAGCATTTCTTTGTTAGGTTTATATGCTTACATCGAGAAATCAGTTATATTTGGCAAAAGGCCTGAACTTCTTACATCCATATTCACTCGGTACCAAGAGCTTTGTGAAGACGCCGGTGAGACTCCAATTTCTACAGCCAGAAATTTGGCAACAAACTTACAGAATAAATTTGGTGACATAATTAGGGTAGAGTGTAAAGATAGGGCTAGAAAGGCAGGGGCCATTGTTTATCCCACAGGTTTAGGTGAGCACCTTATCCATACAGCCTATGATTATGCAGCATCGCCTGAAGCTGTCATTCATAAGGCTGCCTTACTCTTGCGTAAAGCAATCAAACATGCACAAATCACACCTCTACCTGAACCTCCCACTCTGCAAAACCTGTATGAGGGTGAATTTACTGTCCCAGATATGTTGATAGATTTCTTTCAGGTCTTGTACGGGGGCCCCAATCAAAACTTGTACACTCCAAAACTCAAACGTCGTGCCTTGTCCTCAAGCCAGGATGCCTTATTCGTTACTCAAAGGGGGAAAGTAAAACCAGCCAAACAGATAATTCTCGGAATGGCAATCAAGTCTATGACTGGTAGCAGGAAGCTGATTGAAATGTTGAACAGATTTGGCCATGTTGTCAATTACCACACCATTGAGACACTGGAGACATCCTTAGGAGATGCCATTCAGAGTATGGAGCAGACCTGTCCGGAGAGAACCCTTCTTGATCAGGTGTTTGGTTTGGCGTTCGACAATTTTGATGAACTGTCTGAGATATTGTCAGGAGCCGACACTCTTCACGATACAATGGGTATCTTGTATCAAAATAAAGATGTGGCAGGGACAAACAGACCCGTTAATCAAGTTGCGCCAACAACATCACAGCCAGAAAAAGTATCAAGAAAGAGAAAACTGCATGTTCGGGAACAGCCCCTTGAGCCATACCGTAAAAAACCCCGAATGGGCACATTTGATTATGAAACCACCGATGTTGACAACCGGCCTGCTAATCGGAAGCTAGCTCTAGACAAGGACCTTGCATGGATGATATGTCATGCCTTGCAGATGGCTAACATTCCCATGTGGGTAGGATTCAATGCTTTGATATGCCCAGACACAACTCCAGAACAAAATGTCTTGTATATGAAAAACTTGAACAAGCCGATAACGTCGCTTGATGTTATACAGGATACCCTAATCACCACACAGAATTGTGCGCAAGAGTGCGGTCAGCAGTATGGTGTTGTAACCTATGACCTCAATGCTGCCAAACCTGCCATGCAGATTCAGGTTACCGAGTCGCCCAGGTTCGACAAGGTCTTCATCATGCTTGGTCCATTCCACATAGAAATGGCTTTCTTTAAAGCCCTAGGGAAACTGATCGATGCATCTGGTGGCCCAGAAATGCTGCGAGACACAGATGTCCGAGCTGCTGGATCCCTGATTGGTTTTCTGAGTGGTAAGCACTTCAACAGATGCAAACGGTTGCACCCGATACTGGCCTTGGCATTTGAACTGATACACTTCCAAGCATTCCTTGAGACATTTGAAGGCAATGATGAAGTTGAAGATTTACTTTCAAGGTTACAAACAAAACAGGATGAAGAGACATGGACACAAATAGAATCATCTTCTGCGTTCACAAGATGTGTCACGTCATACAAGGAGTATGCTGTCCAAACCCGATCAGGGACACATGGACCAACTGCCCAATTCTGGATGATTTACATCGACTTTATCCACGACTTCCACCTTCTGGAGCGAGCAATTCGAACAAACGACGTGGACCTGTTCACTCATGCACTAACACCAATCATACACTTGTTCTTCGCCACAAACCATGTCAATTACTCACGGTGGCTCACGAAGTTTCAGTTGGACTTGGTAAACATGGACAGTACTCACCCAGGACTTCGTTCTATCTTGGAAAACGGTGTCTTTACGGTTAAAAGGACTGACAAGGCATTCAGTAGATGCCCAGTAGATCTTACACTGGAACAGACAGTAAATGCCGATTCTGCATCCAGACGGACTGGTATATCATCCATGACAAACAACTTCAGTGCACGTCTTCGCTGGATGTTAACCAAGTCCACCAGAGCAGCAATTATATCAAGGGCATTAGCAATGACCGGACTATCTCAAACGGAAGACATCACAGCTGAACTCCGCCCAGCCCGCATCAGAAGGGACACAAGCGATTTGCATAAGGTTGTAAACCAGATAAAAGACTCATGCAATCCATTTAAGTACACTGAAATATCGGATAGGCTGTACAACATCAGCACTGGTAAGGCAGCGACAGATTCCATCAAGACATGTTTGCTGACCATCCAGGAGAAAGGACAAGCCAGATACAACGAATTTGTTGATGCCTGCATTGAAGATCTAAATCGGTTTGAATGGCCAATCAAAAGGGAGAAGCTCAGAACCTTCACGGAAAATGGCACAGTAAATAAGCGTAACAGAGACAAACGTGTTGCATCACTTGTGTGCACTCGTGACCTTATGGGACGCCTGGTTGTCATTGCGTGTCAGAGAAAACTTGATTTGAAACATATCTTTTCATATCCACTGACACCGGTTCCACTGTCCATGTGCAGCACAGATGGTTGTATGGTCAAGACGGAAAAGAGTGGCCTTCTGGAGCTGTTAGAGAGCAAAGTTCCCTCTGTCACACCAAGCTCAGTTGATGCCTATGTGGTTGATGGTATGTTCCTGCTACATGTTCTTCCACCCCACATTCCAGGAACGTATGGAGCCTTGGCAGCCGGCATTTTAAGACAGGTCACCGCTCTCTCCCGTGGAAGAGTGCATCTCATCTTTGACGCATATCCAGTCCTATCAATAAAAGACTGTGAAAGAGCAAGAAGAGGTCTGGATGACACAGACAAGAAAGAATACGCCATATCTGGACCTGAACAGCACCGCCCGAGAAATATCTTGGATTGTCTAAAGTCAAGATCATTCAAAGAGCAGCTACCAAAATTCCTGGCAATGGAATGGGAGGCCCAGCAATATGCAGACATAATTCAAGGACGACTTGTGTATCTCTCGTATCTTGGAGCATGCTACCTTTTCTACGTGAAAGATGGGAAAGTCATGAAGGAAGAAGTAGAGACCTTGAAAACCAATCATGAAGAAGCTGACACCTTGATCTGCACTCATGTTAGTCACATTGACAAGGAAAATGCGAAGAACATAGCAGTCAGGGCATCAGATACAGATGTCGCCGTCATTCTGCTGTATCACTGCAGGAAGTTCAAAGCACATATTTGGATGGATGTTGGGACATCGGGAAGGAATGACAGGCAATTCATAGACATCACTGCAATTAGCAAAGTCTTGGAAACCCCACTCTGTCAAGCACTAGCTGGCTTCCATGCATTTACGGGATCAGATTACACATCTGCCTTCTTCAAAAAAGGAAAGAAACGTCCCTTCAAAATTCTTGAGGGTTATAAGGATGCTCAAGACGCATTTGCAGAGATGGCAACGGACAACTTGGGATTGGATTCAGTGGAAGTAATCATGTCTTTCACTGCAAGAATGTATGGAGCCAAGCCAATTCAAGCACTTTCACTCAATGCACACCGCTATAAAGTGTTTCAGAAGACATATGCACCAAAGGCCACAGCGAAGAATCCTCTTGAGAACCTTCGGGGCATCGATGCAACCATGATACCACCGTGTGAAGCCGAGGTCTCCCAGCAAATCAAGCGTGCATCATTTGTTGCCAAAATGTGGGCGGATGCCAACAAAAAGATGATATGTCAACAGCCAACTGCAGAAAATGGCTGGGAGGTTCAAGGGCAAGCCTACGACGTCATATGGTTTGATGGACCACAGATACCTGGATCTCTTGTTCCTGATGAAGGAGAAACTGAAACTGATGCCGAGGATAATGACAACTTTGAACCCTGCTCTTCTGATGAGGACATTTTGCAATCCGATGAAGATGACGAACAGTAACTCTTAATTTCAAATCTCAGATACAATGTATGTTACACTTACAGGAGGACAAGGCATTGCAAACAGTTTCCAATACGTTTTCTAACATTCTAAACACTAGGAATTCGTCGAAGGATGCATTCAGTGTTTGGTTCTTGTGCAGGAGTGTTTTGTGCTCGAGTTTTAGGCCTACTTAATTATCCAGGTGTTATCGATGTACAGTGTACAGTAGTTGCCATTTAACTTTCCAATCAGATTGAGAGGGTTAAATGCCCTGTTCTTAAGTGACCTCCGCACCACAATTTTTTTTCTTAACTTGTTGTTTATTGATGAGGGGGCCATTCTCTATACATTTTGAATCTGGTTTCAGTTTTGTAGCTTACATGTCAAATAAAACTAGTTCAAAGGTCATTCAGTCAAAATTGGCATTTTTGACCTGTTCTTAAGTGACCTCCCAAGCACAAATTTTATTCTTAAGGTGGTGCTCGTTGATTAGGGGACCGTACTCTACATTTTCCATGTGGTTTCAGTTTTGTAGCTTACATGTCAAATAACAGTGTAAATAGCCATGGGGGCCAAATAGGTACATTTTTAAATGTTTTCGCTGATTGAAATCAAAGGAAGTGGTAAGATTGGAAAAATTTCTGCTTCTCATGTATCTCACTTCAGGCTCCACTGATATAGGTTTCATTGACAACGCCATGTGTGTATCATGTGGCATGTTGTAATCAAACAGTAATTAAGAGCTGGAAACCCCTATTCCGTGACCTTTGACCTCTTCTTAAGTGACCTTACCACCACATATTCTGTTCTTAAGTTGTTGTTTATTGATGAGGGGACCATTCTCTACATGTTGTATGTGATTTCAGTTTTGTAGCTTATATGTCAAATAAAGGCCTAATTAGCACTAATTAATGTTGTTCTTAAGTGACCTCCCCACCAGAAATTTTCTTCTTAAGTTGCAGATTTGTAGTCAGTGGAGATCACCCTACCACTTGGCATATGAGTTGGTCTTGTAGTCTCTATGTCAAATAAAACCAATCTGGGAGGTACTTTGAGTGGCGCCCCCTACCCCACCCACCGCTAGCTGCACTTAAGAATTGGCTTTCTGGGGTCAGGTAAGCTACCTGTACCACACCAGCATGACAAAGCTTTTGTAGTTTCCATGTCAAATAAAATCCACCTAGCTCTCGGACCATAAGCTATTACAGTGGCGCTTACCGTTGAGAGAGAATTGGTTGAATTGTTCTCAACAAAACCTTCAACCATTCCTTCCAATTTGCATTGGTGTTCTTCAGCAGCACAACACCAATTGTGGGATTTACTCCACTTTCGTTTATAATCTGCAAAACAATAAAAACAAATATTTTTGCAAATGTTAATTTGAAACATATTTCTGACAGTTACTGAAGAAAATAAAATTCGCTGCTCCTGCATTCATTTGTACATCCAATCAATCATGATATCAATGTATTCATGCTCATCTTGGAGCTCCAAGAAAGGGCCTTGTTCTCTTGCAAGTTTAATAAAGAGCTTCAATTATAGTTAGATTAATGATCAAATGAGGGGAGAAAAGATTAATGTGTAAGAAACTTGAGAGGAATTGCAGATGAATGGTCATCATCAAGAACATTGTTCGGTTCCACCACATGGCCGAGAAGAAGGCCAGCCTTGAGAGGAAGATATGAGAAAATGAGAACCTCGCTCGGTGGAGCACACACTTCTGCCAGGCTGAACAATGCTTTCTTGCTTTCTTGTTTTCTTGTTTGTCCGGGCGATATCTCAGCCATCTTTTGAGCTAGGAAGCTGAAATTTCGGCACAATAGTGAGCAAGTACTTTGTCAAAAAGGTAATTTTTTGTTTTTTGATTAATTAATTAATTGATGAGTTATTTAATTATTAGCGATTAATTAAGTATTTATTTATTTCCTTTCTCTTCTGGCCATTATCTCAGGCACCTTTTGAGTTAGAAAGATGATATTTGGACATGCCAATGACAAAGTGATTTGGCTGTAAAATATATTTTTGATTTCTTGATTAATCAATTAATCAATTGATTGATTAATTATTTAATTATTCGATTAATGACTGAAATGTTTTTGTTTTTTAAAGTTACAGATTCTGATGAAATGGTGGTGGTTCACGTGTTCTATTAGCGAATTGATTAATTATTTCATTTTTTTATGATTATTATTTATTTATTTTCATTATTAATTATTTATTTATTTTATTTCTCCTCTAGGCAATATCTCAGGCACCTTTTGAGCTAGGGAGCTGATATTTGGACATGACAATGACCAAGTGATTTGGCTGTAAATCGTATTTTTGATTTATTGATTGAACACTTAATCGATTCATAATTATTTATTGATTAATCAATTATTTTTATTTTTATTTTTTATTAATGCCTTATTTAATTATATTTCCAAAAGATACATCTTCGATGAAGCACTAGTGGTTTAGTTATGCTATTAGCCAATTGATTAAGAAAATACTTTATGATAATCTTTTCTTGATTTTAATTATGCAATTAATCAATCAATTATTGTGCACCTCTCCCTCCAAATACAGTCTCTATGAGCTGCACTGCGGTATTGCCGGGCGCCGGAGGCGCCCCGGCAATGCCGCGCTGGAGGATATTTAATTATTTGGCATGGGGGCGGTGTACTTTGAATGTATCTGTACTTGTTTTCTATTTTATCACTCATGTTACTTGGTTACAGTTATTATTTTATAGAAACCAATATTTAAGATGTAATTTGATTAAGAGTGAATGCTAAGAGCAGCATAGATCATATGGAAGGTGGTGGTTAGTATGGAGCCTGTGACCACTTGGCTGCATCACTTTATGGGGGTGCGGCTGTGCCGCTGATGCAATGCCCCCCATTACCAGTAAGGTGGTACTCATTTTGCCAACCTAGGAAAGATGACAGGCTGAGTAAACTCACCTGGTGTTAATTCAACGGCCCGAAAGTGGCTCAAACTCATGACCCGAAGGTGTCAAGGCAGCACCTTAACCGATAAGCGAACACAAGGCTTAGCGAACGGATAAAGAGCATTTGTTCTTTTGTAAGAGTCTTACCTTTCGTCACACCCTCTTGAATATGAAGAGCTGTCTCCAACATCTCGAACTGAAGTGCAGGAGGGACCGGAATGTGCTAGCAGGCAAATAAGAGAATTATCTGTGAGCCATGGAACAGGAGACAAGTGCATCTCATACATTGTTCAATTTTTCATGACTTACCCCTGCTAACACCTCAAACTCTTTTCGTATTTGTGCTGTAGTTTTGCCTGCAAACTGCAATGAGACAAATAGTTTTATGTTACTGTTGTTATCAACTGTAGTTTTTACATACAGAGGTCGACACTTGCTGAAAAGCTGGAGGAAAGAGGGTGAAAGGTCTCTCCATTGCCAGAGCATACAAAGAGATGAGATAGACATGGACCGAACATCAGAAGTGGTGAGGGAGAGTTTCAGATAAACAAAGCAATGGATATAGCATACCAGTCATATCAACATTTGTAGCTACAAAGGGGACAGTTTGAGGGACTGAAGGGCCATCATTTTCGATTTCACAGACATTTTCAAGGTGGAATGGTCGTGAGGGCACTGGACTGGCACGGCATGACTGGCATCTAAAAGATTGTGGGCTCAAATAAGGCTAAAAGGGGTCGTAATCATTGTTTGCACAGCCATGGAAGACCAGATTTCGAGGAGTTTTCCAGGATGAAAATGTTATTTGCCAGACATTTAATACAAACGTTATTACGTAACAAGTGACATTAGCACAAACAAACCACAATCCGATGAGATAGGGCCTCGAAACTTCCCGCACGCGTGAAAGCATAATCCCGCCAAGGTTCAGAGTACGCCTCAGAGTTTAAGCTCGTTTCAGCCATTCGTCCTGTTGGGATATTAACCCCATGGATGCGAAAGTAATGATCGGCCGTAACAAAATTAGCATTTGCCCAGCGGGTACCAAAGGTTGCTCGGCCGTCTAAATTTCCATCCAGGAATAAAATTAAGTGGTACACTGCTGGAGGGAAGGTACGTTCCCTGATTGAAACAGTCACATGGTACAGGTAAGCGGAGTTAGACGATGGACCCTGCTCTGAGCTGTCTTTCGTTATCTTTACCTTAGTTCTCATAGTTATCTATCTTCACTTTACCTTAGTTATCCATGCCTGGTGTTTGTGTCCTTTATGACATCCTTCAAAACATTAATCCTGTTTGGAAGGATTTTCAATTTTGCTTGATTGTCAAACGGGCAGACGGAGGAAAAAAAACTTATCTCCTTCCTCTCTGCGCATGATTTTTTTTTTTTTTTTTGGATACAGAATCGAGGCTCGTGCAAGAGCGAACATTTATCACAAAAAGACAAACTGACACATAAAACATAAGATAAATGGAGCGGGAGACAAGATGGGGAGAAAAAGGGAAGCACACAAGTTCAACTTTTGAGAGCAGGGACATCGGGAGATATGTGGGAGGGAGAGGGCTTGGGGGGAGGAGGCGTGGGAAGGGGGACGGGGTGGGAGAAGTATAAAACACAAGGACACCAAGGACTTCCAGGAAAGAAGTTGGTATTTCAAAAAAGTGGATTTTGGGGTGAAATTAGCGGGGGTAGAAAAGATCAAAGTTTTGGATGGGGGAAGATAAGAGATGGTGGTGATCAGCTGTTTTAAAGACCTGGAGGGTGGAGTGGGATTGAAGAGAGTGAGGGAGTTTGTTCCAGAGGTGGGAGAAAAGAGGAATGAAGGAGTGAAGGTGAGCAGAGAGTCTTGATTTTGGCAATATAACCATAGGAGGGTTGGAGGCAGATCTTCTGCGACTTGCAGGAATATTTAGGGGACAGAGCCCAGAGAGAGCTGGGTGAGCAAGGCCGGAGAGAAGTCGGTCGAAGACGGAAAGAACACCAACCTGCCTGCGGTGAGTGAGTGAAAGGCCCTCACAATCAGCTTCATCGTGGGAGATTCCAATGATTCTGAACGCTTTGGTTTCAACAGCGTGAAGACGAGCTAGGTGTGAGCTAGGTCTGGGCACTAGCCCAGAGGGGAGAGCAGTACTCCATTGAGCTGCGGATGAAAGCCTTGTATGTGGTGAGGAGCTCAGGTGTGCCAAGGAAGGACTTCGCACGACGGAGGATGCCCAGTCAGCGACTGGCTTTGGAG
Organism: Myxine glutinosa; assembly: GCF_964187855.1. Classification (NCBI taxonomy): domain Eukaryota; kingdom Metazoa; phylum Chordata; class Myxini; order Myxiniformes; family Myxinidae; genus Myxine; species Myxine glutinosa. The sequence continues at coordinate 18,731 of NW_027616942.1, forward strand.
GCCAGCTTGGAAATGTGGTTTTCCCAGGAAAGATCATGGCAGATAGTGAGACCCAAAAGCTTGAGTGACAGAACTTCTTGGAGAGGATTATTCAGAAAGTAGATGGGAGGGTTGTCCAGTCGGTCTTTTCGGAGAGACATCGTAAGAGTGTGAGATTTGTCAGGATTGAAAGACATGTTCCACTTGTTTGCCCAGTCTGTGATTTTGTCCAGGTCTGCAGAGAGTGAGGAGGCTGCAGACTGCCGATCTGAGGGATGAGGAATGGAGCGACAGAGAGTAGAGTCATCAGCAAAGAGATAGAGAGGATTTTCAAGAGAGTGAGAGAGATCATTGATGGAGACCAGAAAAAGCAGAGGACCCAGAACACTGCCTTGGGGAACTCTAGCCTGAACAGGAAGAGGAGATGAGAGAAACCCATTCAGGGCCACACGTTGACTACGACGAGAGCCGAAGTCCACCAGCCATGCGTGAAGATTTCCATGGATACCAAAGGAGGAGGGTTTGGTGAGCAGAGCGGGGTGCCAGACCATATCGAAGGCACGTGATATGTCGAGGGAGACGGCTCTAATTTCCTGTTTGGCATTGAGGACCTCCATCAATTGTTGAGACAGCAGAAGCAGCATGTCCAGAGTAGAGTGACCTGGTCTGAAACCAAATTGATGATCAGAGATCAAGCCATTGGAGAAGAGGAAAGATTTCATATCCGAAGCAAAGATGGATTCCATGACTTTGCTGATAATTGGGAGAAGGCTGATTGTCTGTAGTTGCAAGGATCTGTTTTTGCACATTTTTTGTGTAAAGCTGTGATGTTGGCTGATTTCCAAGCAGATGGCAGATGACCTTGAGCAAAAGAGAGGGTGAAGAGAACAGAGAGAGGGAGTGAAAGAGCGGAAGAACAGGATTTGAGGACCCGTGGGCTGATGCCGTCAGGTCCAGTTGCAGAATCAGAGTCGAGGGTTGACAGAAACTTCTCCACCTTGTCAGGAGGAGCAGTCCAGGAGCAGCTGGGTATGACTGGGTACGGTGGGTACAGAGAGGGATGGGTTTGGGACACACGATTTAGAGGCAAACACAGAGTTGAGGCATTCAGGTTTTTCACGTGTGGAGTCAGCTGTGTAGCCGTTTGAGGTAAGGGAGGGGATGGAGGGGGAACAAACACCAGAAACAGATTTGACCAGACGCCACCAGGATTTGGAAGAGGGAGACAGATAAGAGAGTTCGGTCTTGAGAATGGAGAGATATTGTTTCCTGGCTCTCCTGAGGGTGGACACACACTTGTTTCGGGCTTTGTGAAAGGAAATGAGATTTCCTTCCGTTGGATTTGCTTTCCAGGAGACGAAGGCAAGTTGTTTCTGGGCAACTGCCTCACCACAAGATTCCATGTGCCATGGATGGGAGGAAGGGTATGACAACTGAAGACGAGATGGGATAAATCTGTGCATGAGAGAGAGCAATTTACTTTGGAAGAATTCCCAGGATGAGTTGATGTCAGAGGCGGTAGAGATGGGAGACCAGTCCAGATGATTGATGGCTGCTTGAAGACCGTGCCAGTTGGCCTGAGTGAAATGCCAGACTCGTCGACGCTGAGGAGGCTCTCTGAGAATGGTCAGAGAGATGTCCACTTTAAAAAGCACATGATCAGATGAGCCGATTGGAGCAGAAGAAGAGCAGCAGACATTTTCAGGGAAGTTAGTCATAACCAAGTCCAGAAGACAAGATGCTCCGTTGACTGAGATCCGGGTCGGGAAATTAACAGATTGTGTCAGTCCCAGTGAGTCGCAGAAGTCCTTTGCTGAGGAGCCATGGCTGGTGAGAGAGGTACCCACACCCAGCCAACTGGCATGGTGACAATTGAAATCACCACATATGAGGAAGAGAGAGTTGGGATGAGTCGATATAAGTTGGTCCATATTATCAGACAGTGAGATGTAGATGGAGTCATCACTGTTTGGTGGACGGTACAACACACATATGAACAAGAGGTGGGAGCGAAGGTGAAGCCGTAGCCAGAGGTATTCCTGGGGGTGAGGTGGAGAGAGTGCAGTGCAGGGCGAGTGAGAAAGAGAGTTGTTGATAAAGATAGCAACCCCACCTCCAGGACGAGGCTCAGGTCTATCATACCAGAGGAGGGAGTAACCTGGGAGAGATACTAAGGAATCAGAGACATCATGAAGGAGGAAAGTTTCTGTTTAGTAGATCACGTCTGGTTTTTCAGAAGCAACCTGTATGGAGAGATCAGTTAGGTTTGAACGAAGGCCCTGGATGTTTGAGGTCCATAACGTTAATGAAGAGGAAGGGGGAGCATCGGATACAGAGCAGGGGGGGGGGGGGTAGGGTAAGATGTGGAAGAGGAGGAAGAGGTAGGGAGAGCTGTTGAAGGTGTGTCAGAGATTTCAGAATAGCTCGGAGAAAGGGAAGGATGGGATGGACAAAAGGTTTGATGGTGATTGGGTGAGGCACAATGAGGTGTTATTTGAGGGGAAGAGCGAGGCAGAAGGTTGGGGGAGATGGAGGTGAGAGTTGGAAGGGGGAAGAAGCGGGGAGGATGCTTTGAGGAGGAGGAGGAGTGAGAGGGGGGAAATGGAGAAGAAATGAGGGTGGGGAGATTTGAAGGGGAGGGGTGAGGTGGGAGTTTCTGAGGGAAGGGACAAGGGGAGGGATTTGAAAAGGATAGGAGATGGGGGAGATTTGGAGGGGAGGGTGAGGGGGGAGTCTAGGAGGGGAGGGGCGAGGGGGAGTCGAGGAGGGGAGGGGTGTGGGGGGAGTTTAGGAGGGAAGGGGCAACAGGGGAGATTTGAAAGGGATGGGTGATGGGGAGGATTTGGAGGGGAGGGGCAAGGGGGAAGATTTGAAAGGTATGGGTAATGGGGAAGATTTGGAGGGGAGGGGTGATGGGGAGTTTTGGAGGGGAGGGGTGATGGGGAAGATTTGGAGGGGAGGGGTGAGATTGGATTTTGGAAAGTGTACGATTAATGGGAAACGAACATTTATTGCAAAATGAGTTTCTTGTGACCTTCAAGTTAAAAATACGTTTGAGGACGCTGGAGGGCGGGGGGGGGGGGGGGGGGGTGGAGTGCAGGAGAGTTTAGGGAATGTATGAAAGAGGCACTGTAAGAGATGGAATTTTTTTTGGGGATGAATAGATTTGGTGAGCAAGTCGAATGCACCCTTTTGAAGAAGAAGAAGAAAAAGGTGTTCTAATATATGACAGAATACAGTACTTCAGGAGAAAGTTTAAACATTTTAAAGTTTAACAGTGAAAAATATCTGGGGAAATGGGGGAGAAACACGTGGTCGAAGAACGAACGAACGAATAAGAACAACGAATAAATGAATAAGAACAACAAATAAGAACAGAGAAGGAAATGTTTTTTGTTTTTGTTTTTTGAGTTGAGATTTTAAACAAGAAAGTATGGGGTGAAAAGACTAGGAAAAACAGAGAACGAAAGTTATTGGAGCACAAATGACGGACCGCTGAGAGAAAAACAAAGGCTCAAGGTCGGACATGGTACAAGGCCTCAAAAGACACGACACGAATTTACACGTTTTTCTATACAGGTATGAAAGATTTACACCGAGAATTTTCCTGGAGACCCACTGTAGGTACACACACCATAAAATAAATACAGTTTGGACGAAAATACAAATGGGAACAATTACTTAACTTTTACAGTGTTGACAGCGTGGACAGCTGTGATAAAACGTGACCTTGCCGGCAAGACAGGAAGCGGAAGTCCAGTTCGCGTCTCTTCCTCAACAGATACATTTGTCACTTGGGGTTCAGCATTATCTTCCTCAACAAATACATTTGTCACTTGGGGTTCAGCATTCTCTTCATCAGCAGATACATTTGTCACTTGGGGTTCAGCATCCTCTTCCTCAACAGATTCATTTATCACCTTTGGCTCAGCATTCCTGCAGAAAATAAAGATTTTGTAAAGCTGTCGTTAAATAAATGTCACAAATAAGAAACAATGTGAGAATAAAAATGCAGTCAGGCAGGTGAAAATCAGACGGCATCAGGAATTTGTGTTTTCTACATTCAGACAGCAAACAACACCACTACACTGTGCTACCCTTCCAAGCGTCTTCAAACACAGTTGACAATGAAGCCAAAAAATGTCACGTGGTAAAGATGGGGTGAAGATCACCAAAGAGTTTTTTTAACCGCACTTGATCAAGAAATGATGATCAAGAGAAATGGGAGGCACCTGAGATACATTTCGAGTGTCAGAGCAAAGGGTCTGAATACTTATGTCAATGTGATATTTCAGTTTTTTCTTTTTAATAAATTTGCAGAACTTTCTAAAATCCTGTTTTCTCTTTGTCATAATGGGGTATTGAGTGCAGATTGATGAGGGAAAAATGAATTTAAACGATTTCAGCATAAGGCTGCAACAAAATGTGAAAAAAGTGACGGGGTCTGAATACTTTCTGAATTCACTGTAACTAATTAGTCACCGAGAAAGTAAAGTGAAAGTTAGCCGCAGGGACTCTGCCAGATTTTAATCACCATAGATGGCGGAGTTGTCCACGACTTGTCGGCTTCAGCGTCTTACGTTAGGAAGCATTCCGAGAGAAGCCACCCCTTACCAGGAGATGTACCCATAACAGATGTTTGTTCATCCACTGGTGATGTTTCTGCCCCTCCTCCACAATGTTGTCATCTCCAAACATTCCAACACCACTCCAACACTACCTCAACACCCAACACCTTCTCCGTGATAAGTACATTAACTGATTAATTTAATTAATGTGGTGTTCATTGAGAGCAGGCATTATGGGAGAAATGGCCTCCTCAAAGTTCCTTGGATTGGTTGACAGTATTGGTGGTATTATTCTGAAATAATCTATATATATAAAACACAGTTTGTGTGTGTGTGTGTGTAATGTTACCGATAGACTCCTAAACGGAGAGGCTTACGTGCTTGATATTTGGCATAGACATGGCCATTGAGCCTGGGACGAACATGGCCGAACTCAAAATATTTGACGATCCATATTTTTTATTCATATTTACCTCAGCGCATTTCAGCGCACAGAATCAACGGAATCAGCGCAGGTGAGCAGGTGAATGAATGAATGAATGAATTTCCTTAAAGGAATAACATTTATATTGCGAGCATGGGTCATGTCAGGTCATTCCAAAGGGATATTTTCTCTTACTTACCCATCAGGTGCAATGTCACCACCACACTTGTTCTTCTTATCATGTGTGGTAAACTTTTGCCTAGGTTGAAAAAGATTGAAAAGTCAGTTTCTTCTACATTTGATACGGTAAATATATCCGAAAACAGGTTTAAAAAGTCAAGAGGAGGAAAATAAGATTATTTACTTCAGACGCTTCCAACAACTGATTTTCTTCGTCTTGGATGATGAAGGCTTCTTCATGTTTGGTTCCCTGCAAAATAACCGAACTCATCATCCACAACTGAGTACAAATGTGCTAAACCGGATATTATATACATTTAAAGCGCGGCGTTACGCGCGCTGCTTGTGAGCAAGGAGGAAGCGGACAAGCGGTAACATATAAACGTCTTTATTATAAGAGCACACTGTAACACTGAACTGCTCCGGGCTGGGCGCCCGGTGTATATCATGAGGCCACGCCTACCCCTCGGGCGTGGCCACTGCCCACTTGGTGCGTGGAATGATGTCACCACGCCAGTGGGCTTTTGTGTCCGCCACACGCGCCCCCCCAGAATTCCCGCGCACCTGGAGGGCCAGTTTGCGGGGCAGACGAATGACCCGGCCGAAGCGCCCCCTGGCGATCGGCGGCGTCCGGGGTGCAGGGATGCCAGGTGGGATGCCCCTGGCTGCCCCTGGGATGGGTGCAGGACCGGGGGGCGGCGTGGCGGCGGGGCTGGGCGGTGCCGGGGGTCCGCCCGCAGGAGGGCGGCCCCGACGTGGGGGTCGGGCCACTGGCGGTGGATGGTCCACATCGAGGTGGGCCGGCTTGAGGCGGTCTACCGAAACGCGGTCAGGAGTACCGCCGATGTCCAGGGTGAAGTGCTTCGCCCCGGTCTCCATCACGCGGAAAGGCCCGTCGTACGGGGGCCGCAGTGGTGTCCGATGGGCATCGTGGCGGACGAAGACGTACTCCGCCGTGCGAAGCTCCGGGGCGACGTGCGTCGGTGGGTGCCCGTGGCATGCCGTTGGCACCGGGGCGAACCTCTGGGCGGTCTCTTGCAGAGCGGAGCGCTGCTGTGCCGCGGACCATGGTGCCGTGGAGTCAGGGAGGAACTCGCCCGGCACCCGCAGCGGTTGCCCGAAGACCAACTCCGCCGCGGATGCGCGCAGGTCCTCCTTGGGCGCCGTCCGGAGGCCCAGCAGGACCCAGGGGAGCCTGTCGACCCAGCCGCCGTCGCGGAGGGTGGCCCGGAGCGCAGCCTTCAATGAGCGGTGAAATCGCTCACACAGGCCGTTAGCCTGGGGGTGGTAGGCCGTGGTTCGGTGCAGCCGGACCCCGAGCCCCTGCGCAACCGCCCCCCAGAGCTCCGAGGTGAACTGGGGGCCGCGGTCGGATGAGATGTCTGAGGGGGCGCCGAACCGGGCGACCCAGGTGGCGATGAAAGCCTGCGCGACATCGGCCGCCGTTGTCGACGCCAAGGGCACGGCCTCCGGCCACCGGGTGGTGCGGTCCACCATGGTGAGGACGTAGGTGAAACCCCGCGAGGGGGGCAGAGGTCCCACCAGGTCCACGTGGACGTGGTCAAACCGGCGTTCCGGCACCGTGAACGAGGCCAACGGGGCCTGGGTGTGCCGGTGCACCTTGGCGCGCTGGCATGCGAGGCACGTCCTGGCCCAGCCGCGGACGGCCTTCCGGAGGCCATGCCAGACGAACTTGTCGGCGATCAGCCTTTGGGAGGCCCTCGCGCCCGGGTGGGACAGGCTGTGGATGGCGTCAAACACCTGGCGCTGCCAGCCCGCGGGCACGATGGGGCGAGGACGCCCGAGGGAGACGTCGCACAAGAGGGCCGCGCCCGCGCCGTCGAACGGCACCTCGGTGACGCGGAGGCCCGTGACGGCGGTCCGCAAGGCCTGGACGTCGGGGTCAGCGGCCTGGTCCGCTGCCATCCGGGCATAGTCGATGCCGAGGTGGACTGCGTGGGCGACGGCCCGGGAAAGGCAATCCGCCACCGGGTTGTCCTTCCCCGCGACGTGCTGGATGTCCGTCGTGTACTCGGACACGGCCGAGAGGTGACGCTGCTGCCGGGCCGACCACGGCTCGGTGACCTTGCCCATCGCGAAGATCAGCGGCTTGTGGTCGACGAAGGCAGTGAACGCACGGCCCTCGAGCAGATGGCGGAAGTGCCTGACCGCCAAGTGAAGTCCGAGCAACTCGCGGTCGAAGGTACTGTAACGGCGTTCGGGCGGGCGAAGCTGCCGGATAAAGAACGCCAGCGGTTGCCAAGCTCCACGCACCTATTGCTCGTGCACCGCGCCCACCGCGTAGTCCGAGGCATCGGTGGTGAGGGCGATCGGTGCATCGGGCGCCGGGTGCACGAGCATGGTGGCGTTAGCCAAGGCGAGCTTCGCGCCCGTGAACGCCGTGTCCATCTGCTCGGTCCAGGTAACGTCGCCTTTGCCCGGCTTACCTCGGAGAGCTTCGTGCAGGGGGCGCAAGAGCTGGGCGATACGGGGCAGGAACCGATGGTAAAAGTTCACCATGCCCAGGAACTCCTGCAGCCCTCTGATCGTGCGGGGGCGCGGAAACCCCTTCACCGCCTCCACCTTGGCCGGCAGGGGGACGGCTCCGTGCCTGGTGACACGGTGCCCCAGAAAATCGATTGTGGCGGCGCCGAACCGGCACTTTGCGGGGTTCACAATCAGGCCATGCTGGCCCAGGCGTTCGAAGAGCGTGCGGAGGTGGCGTAGGTGCTCTTCGCGGGACGCGCTGGCGACGAGGATATCGTCCAGGTAGACGTAGACAAAATCCAAGTCGCGCAGGACGCTGTCCATCAGTCGCTGGAACGCCTGAGCCGCATTCTTCAGACCAAAGGGCATGCGCAGGAACTCGAAGAGTCCGAATGGCGTGATGACCGCCGTCTTCGGGACGTCCTCCGGCCTGACGGGGACCTGATGGTAGCCGCGTATGAGGTCCACCTTCGAGAAGAAGGACCTGCCCGCCAAACGGGCGGAAAAGTCCTGAATGTGGGGGACGGGGTAGCGGTCGGGAGTCGTGGCGTCATTGAGACGGCGATAGTCCCCGCACGGTCGCCATCCCCCGCCGGGCTTCGGCACGATGTGCAGCGGCGACACCCAAGCGCTCTCTGAGCGCCGAACGATGCCGAGTCGCTCCAGGGTAGTGAACACCGCTTTTGCCACCGCCAGCTTCGTCGGCTCGAGGCGGCGTGCCCGGGCGTAGACCGGTGGCCCGACGGTGGGGATGTGATGGGCCACCCCGTGCTTGACGGCCCCCGCCGAGAAGGTGGGCCGCGTGAGGGCCAGGAAGCCGGCGAGGAGGCGGGTGAATGCGTCCGCTGCCGGAAGCGTACAGACCAACGTGGCCGGAACCGAATCGTTCGGCAAGCCGCTTGGCAAGCCGCTAGTTGAGCTGGGCAACGCACAAGCGAGCGAGCTGAACGTCTCGGCCTGGACAAGCCGTCTGCGCTTGACGTCGACCAGGAGCCCATTAGCGCACAGGAAGTCCGCGCCAAGCAGTGCCATGGGCACGTCGGCGGTGACAAACGTCCATCGGAAAACCTGCCCTCCAAACCGCAGAGAGAGGCAGCGTTTTCCGTACGTACGGATGGGCGTCCCGTTCGCGGCAAGCAGCGCGGGGCCCCCACCCGCGGCGTGCTTGTCTGACGTGCCGGCGGGAATGACACTCACCTGCGCTCCCGTGTCGCACAGGTAACGGCGCCCGGAGAAGGTGTCCGTTATGAACAGCAGGCTGCTCGAACGGCCGGCGCTCATCGCCACTATTGAGCGCCGGCCCAGGCGTTTCCCGACCCGTTGAAGGAGCACGGCGGATGACACCGCCGAGCTTCGTGGCCGAACTTGGCGTGGAACCAGCACCAGGTGGTGGAGCTGGAGGAGCGCGGCTGGCTCCGCCAGGCCGGTGGAGTTGGCGGGTTTCCCCGCGGTGGCGGTTTTCGCCGCGGCGGTGGGCGGGGCATGGCGGCGTTCACGAGGTGCGTATCAGCATGCTGCTGAACATCAGCGCGCTGTAGAAGCTGATGCTGTGGAACATGCTGCTGAACATCAGCGTCGAGGGCCGTGACGGCCACGCCGACGCTCGCCCGCGTGTCCGAAGCGGCGAAGTACCTGTCCGCCTTGGCGGCCAATGCTCGGGGTTCCGTTAGCTCGGTCCCGGCCAACGCGAGGCGAACCTGCGCTGGAAGTTGGCGCCGGAAAAGCGCCCGGAATAGCGAACCGGGGGCTTCGTCGCCCAACAGTGACAGCATATGGTCCATTCGGACCGACGGGCGCGTCTCACCGAGCTCGGGGAGATCCAGGAGGCGGTCGGCCCGTGCGTCGTCCGAGAGGCCGAACGTGGCTAGGAGTAGCCGCTTGAGTGCCTCGTACTTGTGGCCGTCCGGTGGGTGGCGAAGGACGGACACAACTCGAGCGGCCGTGCCGGGCCCGAGGGAGGCGACGACATGGCAGTAGCGCAGGTCGTCGTTGGTGAGGCGCCGAAGCCGAAATTGGGCTTCGGCTTGAATGAACCAGACTTCGGCCTGGGCCTCCCAAAATTCGGGAAGTTTAATCGCCATTGCCTTGTCGTTGGCCATTGCAATGGCGTCGTGTTCGGCAGGATCGCTACGGCAGATCCAACGTCGAGGGTCACCAGTAAAGCGCGGCGTTACGCGCGCTGCTTGTGAGCAAGGAGGAAGCGGACAAGCGGTAACATATAAACGTCTTTATTGTAAGACTACACTGTAACACTGAAATGCTCCGGGCTGGTCGCCCGGTGTATATCATGAGGCCACGCCTACCCCTCGGGCGTGGCCACCGCCCACTTGGTGCGTGGAATGATGTCACCACGCCAGTGGGCTTTTGTGTCCGCCACAAAGTTATCTTTTAATTTAAACTTTTAAACTTATCTTATCTTATCCACACTTATCTTATCTTTTAAGATAAATCCACATTTATTTTATCTGAAATCGATACAGATAGCTTCTTGCAACCAAATTTGTCATCCGAGTCCTTCGTAACCATAGGCAGGTCCAAAGCACAAGAAAAAAAGAACAGGACTTGTTCACCTTTGACGGCAATTACAGCTGTGAGTCCATTTATATATAAATAAATATTTTGCACGTGGAGTTCATAGAAGTGATCAGAGAATTTGCTTATTGGAGTGATCATCTTCTGTGGAATTTCATAAGATCTTAGCATCTTCCACAGGCTTCCTCTATGAACACGATCGAATTCCTTCTTGAAGTCAATGAAGTTAATAGAAAGAGGTGTATTCCATTCTAAGCATTTATGTCATTATATTATTAATAAAATTACAGAAGTTTGAGTGAAATCCACACTTACTAATGTTTGGTTATCGAAGCTTCATGGTAGAGCTGAAAAAAAAAAAAAAAAAAAAAAAAAAAGGAGAAAAGAGAAAGAGAAAATTATACAAATTGCTTCTATTAGCTGGATAAAGGTAAAGTCACACCATCACAATAACCACAAGATTGTAACTCCCACACAGAGACCCACAGCCTCAGGAGCCAAGAGACGAAGATGTATCACAGACAAAAGTTCTACCAGGACAGTTCAGGGGTGAAACTGTGTTCTTACTTCAGCAGTTCAAACACCACCATCTCCACATAAACACAAACTTACTTGTATTGAACCTCCCAAAGATCTCGCCTTCTTCAAAGCAACCTGAAAGAGGGGACAAGAGATCGTTTTATAACATCTCAGCTGCAATGCAGGAAAATGAGTCGAACAAATGATGTTGATGTGTCGTGATGTACAATTATTATTTCTGTTTATACTGAAGTCAACGAAGGAGCTAAATGAGAGAAAGGAACAACTTCACATAGACGGGGAATAAAAAGGGAATAGGGAAACGATTACATCAACACACCACAAGTAAATCTCGTCGAGTGGTAGAAATTGGAAGAAGGACAAAACATTGAGGTGCAAGGGATGAGGGAGCTGAAGAGGATGGGGGGGGAGTGATGGGCAGCAAAGTGTTAATTTTTTGGGGGAAAAAATAAAAGAAAAAGCAATGGCAGGAATGAAGAAGCCCCCTCAACTTTTATGTTTGGTGAGATTTCTGACACACAACCATCATCTGTCACAGATTACACATTATTTGTTCATTGTAATCACATCTACGATGTAATGTTCTCCAGGAGTGATGTGAGGCCTGCAAGTCAAAATAAAAAGCATCGTTCATCTCATCAGAAAGAGAGAAGACACATTCAGATGCAGGAGAATTCCCGATCCCTGAGGTCTCATCCTTCCTTCTTCCATGTGTCTCTCCGTCATGTCCCTCCACACTGCCATCTGTGTTTTCCACCATGTTCTGTTCTGTGTTCTATCTCGCTCTCCCGTGTGCTGTTCCATCTCCCAACTGGAGGTTCCAGGGAACCTGAACTCAACGGGTCTATCTCAATATGGTTAGAATATCGCCACCGATATGGCCACCAGGTCACATGACCTATGATGTCATCGCTATGATATGCATCCAATCAAGTGCCATACTATACATGGTCAAAGTTTCAACTCAATCGATCGTAAAATGAAGGCCGAGATGCATTTTTAATGTTTTCATCAAATCCAATATGGCCGCCATGTCACGTGACCTATGACGTCACCGGTATATATACCCGTAATATATGTGTTGAGGTTTGTTACATACTGTCTGCACACCAAGTTTCAGCCTTCTAGCTACATTAGGAAGTACCAGATTGACAAAAATTGATTTTTCAATATGGCCGCCCTGCCACGCCCATTTTTGGGCGTGCAACGCCCAAATGCAATCCCAAACTAGTTTATGTCTTAGAGATGCTGCATAACAAGTTTCATCAAATCCAATCAATATTTGTGACTTTTAGAGCGTAGACGTCGAATTGTTGACAGACAGACAGACAGACAGACAGACGGACGACGGACACTGGGTGTCAACAAAAACTCAGCTGGACATAGTCCAGTTGAGTTAAAAAGTGAAATGAAGACAGAGCTCGTACACCACATGCTCGTACCTCTTCTGCTGAGTTGACATTCTTTGCTTTGTAAACAAATCCAGAACTTCCTTCTCCAATTTTGGAGATAACCTCCCACTTCCCGAACTGAAAACAAAGGCACAAACAGAGCTTCACAACAGTGCTTCTGAAACAAAACAGAAATAATAAAGCCATGTTTAAATGATTATTTCACATCAACTCGATAATTATCATCATCTTCATCATCATCGTATTCATGTTCCATGGCCTCGTCAGAGCAGATACTTGGCCACAATGCTGGTCACGTCACCACTCCGGCTCAGGAAGCTAGGGCAGGAATTTGAAATGTGTTCATGGTGCCAGCGATAGGTTGCCTCCTCTTTGAGAAGGACACCGTGGGATCTTTAATGTCCACCAACTAATGCCGGCATAAGGATGACCAGTTTAACGTCCATCCGAGAGACGGCACACACATTGATGAATCACACGGCCTATGTAACACCGGAATGACAATTCATAGCTGGGTTGGGATTCAAACCCAGGCTGGGCAGCTCACATCAACGACGGGAAGATATCTCATGGGAACTAAAAAGGAGGAAATAATTGGTATAATAAATTAATATATCAATACCACCAATTACGTCGTGACGTAATTACACCACTACCAGACTTGCGTCGCCTCAACTCACACTTACATCACTTTACAAACCATATCTTATATTCTCGAACGTTTTCACAACTGCCAAGACTGACAGAAACGTCATAATACATCGCAAAGTACAAAATTGGGAAATTGCAAAATCGTACATAGAACAACTGTACGTTTGTGTACTTCAATACAGTTGTCATTAATCATAATAAGAGGAATATCACCGGTAAAAAGTGAAATAGAATACGGGAAGTGTCGACGTTAGGAACGCGTCCCACGCTTATCTTATTAATGCTAATGACAACTAGAACGACACTCTTCGACGTCATGACGTCATGGCATCGACTGATGTGCCTCCACCAATATTATAAAACAAACAAAAAAAAAAACACCTTTAGAGGCCATTTTTCCCCGCAAAGCAGGGGTTGGCCTTTTTCGGGAACCGTGGTTGTTGTTGTTTTTCCGTCCCCTATTTCAAGCAATGTTTTACGGCCGGATGCCCTTCCTGACGCCAACCCTTTTTGCCGCCTTTAACGACAAACAGGGAATTACCAGTGAACTGGTACCAATATTATTGCAACATAATACATACTTGTACCAACTTTGATTTAAATCCATTCAGCTGCTCTCAAGTATCACATTTTTACCTAACCCGATGTGTACCCCGGTTTACAATAGGTACACCGTATCCCTGCGTGTCGTAAGAGGCGACTAAAAGGGTTGGCGTCAGGAAGGGCATCCGGCCAAAAAACATTGCCTCAAAAATGGAACCATGACAATTACAATTACATATGGGAAGGGTACAGCCCGAAGTACCCCGTGGGGGACCCCACTCCCTCTCGTCAAAATTCAAGGTGGGGAACCCGATCGAAGCAAGGGTGGAAATCACTCCATTTATGATGAGGAAACGTCTGATGCCCGACGTGGAGTTCGTTTTCTGAGGTATAATAAACTTGTTATTTACACGTTAGGTGGGTCCGCGACAACCGTTGACGACCTGATGGTGCGGAGGCGAGATCGGGGGCACCTCCGGGAAACAAAGGTGATCCCGGGGGAGGAGGCTGTATCACAGCACCACTTGGTTGTCTGCGACATAAGGGTGAAAGGTGCGAGGAGAGCTCGGTGGGTGAAGTACCAACCGAGAATGAAGGTGTGGAGGTTGAAAGAGGTGACAGTAAGGGAGGCATTAAAAGAGAGGCTGAGAATGGTAGAGGATGATGTGGTTGAGCTTGAAAGTGGTTGGATGTCAATGATAGATAGTCTGTTGGGAGCCGTTGGTGAGGTATGTGAATGGACAGAAGGACCACTGAGGCACTCGGAAACATGGTGGTGGGATGATGAAGTTGGAAAGAGGATTGACGAGAAGAGGAAGAAGTTCAAGGAGTGGCAGAAGGCGAAGGGTATGGGGGCAGAAAAAGCAGAGCATGAAAGTTATAAGGCAGCCAAGAAGGCTGTAAAGAAAGAGGTAGCAAAGGCGCAGGAGGCATGTTGGAAAATGTTCGGAGAACGCTTGGATTCGGAAGAGGGTCAGAGAGCGGTATTCAGGATTGCAAAGCAGATAGCGAAAGAGAGGTTTGATGTGATGGGGGTGAGTTGCTTGAAGGATGAAGTGGGACAAATCGTTGTGGACCCAGATGGAATTAAAGGAAGATGGAAGAGATATATGGAAATGCTGTTGAATACAGAGAATGAAAGGGATGGCAACATAGAGAGTAACCTAGTTTTAGGACCGGCAGAGAAGATAACTGAAAAGGAAGTTGAGGAAGCGATAAAAGCAATGAAGGGTAGAAAAGCGGGAGGGCTGACGGGAGTTGTGGGAGATATGTTGAAGGCAGGAGGAAGTTGGAAAGTGAACAGAATGACAGAGATCTGTAATCTGGTGGTGAAAGAAGGCCGCATTCCAGTGGATTGGGAACTGAGTACCCTCGTCCCTCGAAACAAGAGGAAAGGTGACCCTCTGGACTGTGGCTCGTATCGAGCGATAAAGTTATTGGAGCATGGAATGAAGGTTTTGGAAAGGGTGTTGAAGATGAGGATAAGGAAGAAAGTGAAGATTGACGAAATGCAGTTTGGATTTATGCCAGGAAGAGGAACGACAGACGCGCTTTTTATTGTGAGGCAGGTGCAGGAGAAGTACATGGAGAGGAGGAAGAAGTTGTTTCTTGGGTTTGTTGATCTGGAGAAAGCATTCGACAGGGTTCCACGTGAAGTAGTGACATGGGCATTGAGGAAGTTGGGCATGGAGGAATGGTTGATCAGAGTAGTGATGGCAATGTACAAAAGAGTGCGCACAGCTGTAAAGACGAAGGACGGTAACAGTGGTGAGTTTAAGGTGAAGGTGGGAGTGCATCAGGGGTCGGTACTAAGTCCACTACTATTTGTAGCTGTGATGGAGGTGCTGGCTCGGAACGTAAAGGAGGGTTTTCCGTGGGAGTTGTTGTCTGCAGATGATCTGGTGTTGATTGCAGAAAGTATGGATGGACTGAAAGAGAAGATGAACAAGTGGAAGGAATGTGTGGAGGCAAAAGGTCTGAAGGTGAGTATCGGAAAGATGAAGGTGATGGCAAGTGGTAAAGCATGTGGTGAGTAGGAAAGAAAGAACAATCATGCGCAAGATTGGAGGGTCACGTTTCTTTCGAGGCTGTCCATGCCCTCACGCTTTCAAAGTTAAGTATTTTTTTCACAGTTGTGTTTTTGTCGTGGCTGTATCTGTCTTTCGGTGTGTGTACTTGTGGTGTGTCTTTGGTAAGATTTTCGGTGTTGATTTTTCGTACCTGCATACAAAATCGTCGGTTAATTCGTGTCGCTTATTCTGAGGCCTAGTAGGTTTCCGTGTCCAACCTTGGGGCCTTGTTTTTCTCTCAGCGGTTCGACGATTGCACTGCAATTACTTTCGTTCCCTGTTTTTTGTCCCAGTCTTTCACCCCATACTTCCTTGTTTAAAATCTCAACTCAGAATTATTATTTTTTTCCTTCTCTGCTCTAATTCGTTTATTCGTTGTTCTTATTTGTTCGTTCGTTCTTCGACCACATTGTTCGTGATCACGTGATCACGTTGTTAAAAATGTTTAAGCTTTCCCCTGAAGAACTGTATTCTGTCGTATATTATAACACCTTTTTCTTCTTCTTCTATAAAAGGATGCTTTCGACTTACTCACCAAATCGATTCATTCCAAAAAAAATTCCATCTCTTACAGTGCCTCTTTCATACATTCCCTAAACTCTCCTTCTCTCCACCCCCCCCCTCCCCCTCCAGCGTCCTCAAACGTATTTTTGACATGAAGGTCTCAAGAAACTCATTTTGCAATAAATGTTCGTTTCCCATTAATCGTATACTTTTCAAAATCCAATCTCACCCTCCCCTCCAAATCTTCCCCATCACCCCTTCCCTCCAAAACTTCCCATCACCCCTCCCCTCCAAAACTTCCCCATCATCCCTCCCCTCCAAATCTACCCCCTTGCCCCTCCCCTCCAAATCTTCCCCATCACCCATCTCTTTCAAATATTCCCCCTTGCCCCTCCCCTCCAAATCTTCCCCATCACCCATCCCTTTCAAATCTCCCCCCTTGCCCCTCCCCTCCAAATCTTCCCCATCTTTCAAATACTTTCTTTCAAATACTTTCAAAATCAGCATATATAACAAATGGATGTTTTATTGTTTTCTTTTCATCTTTGAATGTGATCTTTGAGTCTTTTTTAGGCATGTTGATTACCGTTGATTTATGTTCACCACAATAATTTGAATGTTTATCTAATCTTTCTTGTGTATGGAAGAAGTTAAGACAACGCATACAAATATATATTTTATTTGTTCTTTTACATACTTGTGGTTTTATTAATTTTGTAATATCTTTGATGTATGTATAATGTGAATTTTCATCTGAATTAAAATATAGAAGATTAATATGAGTTTGTTTACAATTGTCAGAAAGCTTTAAAACCTGAATGTTGTTTGTTTCTGTTAGACCATAAACATTAACTGATAAATTATTCAACTTTTCAAATTTAGGAATATCATTTAAAGTCATCGGAAACTTTAGATCTTTCGTATTTAATGTATTCTCATATTTTTTATAATGAGATACTCTTTCATCATGAAAATGTGGAGGATGTAAGTGTGCTAGAATAGACCAGAGAAAACATTTATTGTCTTTATTTTTGATATTGATAACTGCTTTTCTATTTTTGATAACACTGAGTAAATCAATGTAAGAAGAAGCTTTGAGAGGATCTGATTTAAGAATATGAATGTCTATGTAAATAATTTTTCCTATATTGAATCCACTTCCTACGATTGAATTATCCACATCTTGCTCTTGTTTAATAAGTTCATCATAGACTCCTGATGTTTTAAAATCTTGATATGAAGATATAAAGTGTGGCTCAGTTCTCATGTATGGTGTATCTATAACTCCTTCGTCCTTTGTCATTTCTAATTTTACTCCCATATAAAATTTAAGTGGTTTCATTTCTTTTAGTGTTTTTTCAATCAACGTTTGAACAGCAGGTTTAACTATTTCTACAGCATCAACTATAGACTCAGGTTCAGGAGGTTTGAAGTTAAAGACTTATTTTAATATGTCCTTTGAATGCACCATCAGAGTTTTTAATAGTAAACAATTTTGACAAGTGTTTGTTAGTTTTAAGATGGGCTTTAAACCCCTTCTTGAGGATGGTTGTTTTACAGACCTTACAATGTTTTGTTTTAGGTGGAAGAGGGGAAAGTTTGTTAAGAATGTTGTATGTATGTTTTGCGGTGAGAATATGTTGTTTATAATATTTTACTTCCTTCTCGCAAGTATCACAATAAACCATATTTATAGCGTGAGAAAACGTGGTGTTTTATATATACACAAAGAATTAAGTTAAGCACCCCCCCCCCCCGTTTTTTTACAACCTCGCACATTACAAGTTTGTTGTCGTCAAAACAGTGTAATATACCCATGATATTGCTATATTTTCTGGAGAAGTGATATTATGGTCACATAAAAACATAACAATCATGCCGTTTTCAATATTTTATTCTGCATAATTTAAGGTGAAAATTTTTGGGAATTTTAGGCATATTTTCACCTCAATTTAAGTATGGAGCTATAGGTCCATCACGGACAGTGTGGATGACGTTTATGTTTTCTAACGTACAGTCATTGTTCTGAGAAGACCTCTCGCGATCTTTGCGTCAATAACGTCAATAACGTCAATAACGTCAATAACGTCAATAACGTGTAATGTCAATAACGTGTAAGTGACGTCAATAACGTCAATAACGTCAATAACTAATGTCATACCAATCATTATTTGATCTCACATACCTTAGAATATATGCCAATGTATACATATACACAAAGAATATATATTAGGGGGTGCTTACCTTAATTCGTTGTGTAGGGGTGCTTAACTTAATTCTTTGTGTATATATCACTGTGCTTAAAATAAAACACTTTTGAGCTTTACAGCTCCGTTTTATATATATCGCTGTGCTTAAAATAAAACACTTTTGAGCTTTACAGCTCCGTTTTATATATATCGCTGTGCTTAAACTAAAACACTTTTTCACTCAGAATCATCTAAGTCATAACTATCACATGAATACTCAGAATCATACTCAGAGTCATCAATAAAGCTACTCTCATAACTATCATTTGAGCACAAACTATTAGTATCATAACTATCATCTGTGTTCAATGAAATACTATCATCACCATCGTCCGAGTTCAATGAAATACTATCATCACTATCGTCCGAGTTCAATGAAATAGTAAAATCTTCACTGCTGTAATGACTCATATTTAATTAGCAGAAAAAACCTTTCCATCTATACCAATATACTTTCTTTCATTAACGGATTCAATCTCTATATTTTTAATATCAAAAGTTATCTTTAAATAATCTCTAACTATCATAGAACGAAATGACATTTCACCAGAAATATTAACATCATTCATTTTACTTAGATCTACACCCTTTGGATTATTAAAGTAAATACAAATTTCTCCACGAGTATTGTTGATGGTCTTATCATTCTTTTTCAAAGTATCGTGGTCAATCACTTTTTCAAGCTTTGAATAAATTGCCAGGAGTAGAGGAGAAACTTTTGTTAGATTTACTTTAATGGATGTCTTTCCAGGTATAGTTAGAGCTCTTCCTTTAAATGAAATAGAGGGGCTCATGTTATTTTCCATAACTGGTTTTACCCAAAAATTTCCATATTTATCTTTGTTCAATTTAACATCTTTGACATATTTTTCTATATCTTTCACCGAAGTAGAGATTGATTGAAATTTGTCTTTTGTGCTTTGAAACATTGTATTTATTAATGAATAAACTTGCGTTTAGTTTAAGTAAAAATTTACCATATAAATATGATAAGTTCTGAAGGATATTTAGAATTTCCAGACTCTCCATATGATAAATTAGAGAATTGTCCGGCTTGTGATAGAATAGGGCTTAATAATGAGGGTACATATAAACAATGTATTTTCTGTGATTTAATTTTAATTAATGATAATAAAAAATATAAAAATATATATAACTCTTTTAAATTAGAACCAAAAATGAATTACTTTACAAGATTAATAAGAGAGATGAATGTTAAGTATTGTGATGATAATACACCATTTCTTTCAAGGGAAGAGACTATTTGTATTGAGGAAATGTATAAGGGTTTAATGATATTTATTATTCAAAATAATTTTAATGGAAATGTTAATACAAGATACTATATAAATAAAATAATGAATTATTTTGAAATTAAACCCGAACTCAGGATAAAATATAGAGTTTCTAAAATAGCTCAAAAAAAGTTAGATGACTTGTTTTCCAAATATATAAATGAATGATTTTTTACCCGTTTGGGAAAATAAGATAAAATTTAATAACCATAAAAACATTCCAAATTCATTGAGATGTCTAATAGTTGGTTCAAGCGGATGTGGAAAAACCTGTTTGCTTTTAAAGATGCTCCTTGGTCCTAATTTTTTAGATTATGATAATTTAATAATTTTTACAAAGTCTAGTTTTCAACCCGAGTATCAACTACTCTCACAGAGTTTTAATGCAGGTCTTAAAAAGGAAGACATTATCGGTTTATTTAAACTTCAAAACAAACTAAATGATTATAATATTGAAGATATAATACAATTATTTTGTGATACACAGAAATCAAAATCGAAACCAAAACCCATAACTTGTATTCTCAGTGATAATACGGATGATATACCTTCACCTCAAGATTTAGATAAATCAAAAAAGAACCTCGTCATCTTTGATGATTGTGTTAATGAGAGAAACCAAACAGTAATGGATAGCTACTATACAAGAGGGAGACATTCTTCTTGTAATTGTATATATCTTATCAATCATATTTTCAACTCCCTCGACGCTCAATAAGAAACAATGCCAATACTTTTATTTTATTTAAGTTAAATTCAATAGATGTAAATAATTTTTGGAGAGATAATTGCTCTACGTTATGTAGTAAAAAAGAATTTGAAAATTATATGAAACACACGATTGAAAAATATAAATATACTGTTGTGAAACAAGATGAGATATTAAAGGATGTATTTTTATTTTAAACATAATTACATATATAAATGATAACTATTATTATTAATCTTGTGGGTAAATCTGCTTCAGGAAAGAACTTTCATAAATCTAAACTCTTGAATAGTAAAAATGAAAAGATTGTAAGTTTTTTTTTAAAACACCCTATGATTCGTTTTGTGAGTACTACAACCAGAGCAAAGCGACCAGGAGAAGTAGAAGGGAAAGATTATTACTACATTTCAATGGAGGAACATATGCGATTGAGGAACGAAGGTCAAATATTTGAGGAGGTCTCTCTTGGTTCTACAAAATATTCACATTGTAAGAGTGAGTTAAATAAAGTAAAATCTAATGGTCTTGGGATTTTAGAAACTAATCCTGAAGGAATGAGACAAATTATTAAACAATTGTGTGGTGATGGAGTTAAGATTTTATCATTCGGTTTTGATATCGATGAGGAGACTCAACGCACACGTATGAAAAGCAGAGATACAAGTATTAGTGAAGAAGAAATAACAACTCGTATTAATACCAATAAAGAATTTGATGAAATATTTAAAGAAAAGGATTTATTTCAACACATTTACTATAATGACAAAGAAAAGGAAAATTTTCCCATTGACCTTTACAATTCATTAAATGATATTTTTCAATAAATAAATACAGAAAATGAATACCGAAGAAAGAGCAAGAAAGTTTAAAGAACATCAAGAGTTGGTTTCAAAAGTTGTAAAGCAACAGGAAGAGATAAAGAAGAAACGGAGACAGAAACTAACTGGTGAAGAAGCCTTTGAAAGAAAACAAGAGAAATTTTTTAAACCGCTTTTAAAAACTCAACACCCAACAGTTCCCACGGTAGAATTTACTCCGAAAAAACTTCAAATGCTCAAAGATTTTAGTCAGATAACAAAACAAGAACTTGGAAAATTAGAATATAATGATGAAGAATTATTTCAGAAACTTGAGGAGGTAAATCAACCCCCTAATTATGTAGTGGAAGCTCTTCAAAACAATGAATATTTGGCAGATTCAAAAACCAGAGCAGGTCTCATTCCAACAGAAGAACCAGCAGTGTTCCATCTTGTGAAAGAAAAGGTATTGATATTTAATGATGAATTGATGTTCTTGAGTTCTACTCAACCAAATGTTAAATTAACTCCAAGATTAATGTTTCTTCTAACAAACCCCGGATTCAGCGGTTCAAAATATTTTGAGGAACCACTTGATATGGAAAGAGAGGAAGATAGGGTATATATTGAGTTGCTAAATGCACTTGATTATGGAGTTTCTGTTGCTGGTAAAAGTAAGAAGAATGAGAAGGAGAAACATATTATTGATGCTTTAAGTAAGCTTGGTTCGGGTGTTAGTTTTCTTCCAAATGACCCATCACAATTAGTTAATAGGCTATTATTGTTGTTAGGTAGTAAGAAGGCTGGAAACAACAATTGTTTTAATGAATCCTCAGCCATTTTAGATCAGTTGATGAATCTGAAAATAATTAATAAATGTCAATACAAAGATATTTTATTAGATATTAAATAAGATGAGAAGCACAATTCTTAGTTTTAATTTCACAACGAGCGATTACACAGCTTCATTCCCTTACCCACTACAACTTGACCCCCTTACCTCATATGAGGCATCTTTATTGTCGATGGAAACTTATAATACCTTGTTTAATACCACAGAGAAAAACAACAAGTTTAGTTATAATCCAGGAAGTGGATATAAAACTATAACCATTTCACCTGGAGCTTACGAGATTTCTCAAATATCTTCAGAAGTCTCTCGCCTTATGAAAGAAAAAGGTGATGAACCAAAAAATATTGTAATAGATATTCAAAAACACACTTCAAAATCAACTATTAAACTTAAAAATAATTATAAAGTTGATTTCACGATTGAAAATTCGTTTAGAGAGCTATTGGGTTTCTCTTCAAAAAAGATTGAAAATAACGGGACGTTTTACAGTGATAATGTTATCCAAATATCCTCCGGTATAAATTCAGTATTAATTCATTGTGATTTGATTGATGGTGCTTATAACGATGGAATAAGAACAAATACAATATTTTCATTCAGTGCATACTCAACCCCGATTGGTTATAAATTTAATATGGAACCAAAAAATCTTGTCTATTTACCTGTGTCAGGAAAAACCATATACAGAGTAAATTTTAGGATAACCGACCAAGATAATCATATGATATCCTTTAATGATGAAATTATATCCATCAGAATTCACCTACGTGAAGTTTTTCAATAAATAAATAATGGTTATTGTGAGAAAACACGAGTTGGGAAAATATAAAATAATTACAGGGGAGGGCATGTACCTTTCACCATACTATACAAGGTATGTGGGTAGAGGATACTATAAACCTAAGAGACAACGAGGTGTAGGTCATCAATTTCGAAATAAAGGAGATGGGATAATTGATACTCTAATGGGTATTGGTTCAACCATCCTTAAACATAAAGACCTAATTGGTTCAACTGCTTCTGCCGTGGGCTCCGTTGCGGGTGCTATAAAGAGTATAAAAGATGCTCAAAAGGAGTCTCATAAATTACAAGCAATCAAAGAAATAAAAAAAGGTAAAACTCAACTATCTTCACAAGAACGACAAAAAATCATTAAAATACTTGGGTCAGGGTTTCAACGATTTTAATACTATATAAATACAAGTATGGAAGCGATTGATAGTATCTATGATTTGGATGATACAATTATCATTTCAAACTCCACGAAAAAGGAAGACTATTTTAAGGTAAATGCTATAACAGGAACAGACTGGAATTCAAACGGGACAAAAAGTTTTGAAATAAATAATCAACAAACTTACTTGAATATAGCTGATAGTTTCTTGCTGTGTACATTTAAATTCACTAAGGCTGCGAATAATACTAATGCTACACTCGTAAATGATTTCTTCTGGAAAATGTTTGATAGTGTTCGCCTGTATATTGGAACACAAGAGGTTGAAGCGGTTGATTATGTCTCTGCTACATCTGAAATGATGAAATTTACACTATATTCGTTTGGTGATAGAATGGGTAAGGGAGCTGTTGAAGGTTTTATTCCTGATATGTCAACGGGTACAAACACAGACCCTGGTTATAGTCAAAGGAAGGCAATGTATAATGATGACACAAAACCAGAGAATAGTTTTACCGTAGCAGTACCTCTGAAAGGTATATTTGGATTTTGTGATGATGACAAAGTTTTGTATGGTCTTAAAATTAGATTTCAACTACAAAGGAATGATAATGTAAATAGGTTGCTTTTTGGGGTTGAAAATGCTTTTGGAGACAACAATAAATTTGTTATTAATGATTTGTGTTGGTATATCAGTGAATATACTCCTAATCTTAAAACGGAAGAGATGTTAAATAGAAGACTTAACTCAAAGAAACCGCTAAATGTATCATACCTTAAAAGAATATGTCAACACGTTAAACTGGAACACACTACCGACACTTGGAATTTGGGTGTTCTTCAAGGAAAGCCACGATACCTCTGGCTCATTTTTAAAAAACCAGATGGAGAGGACGGTACTAATAAGAATAATGCGCTGAGTGATAATGCTAAGGTGAAACAACTTCTGGTTTCTCTTGATGGCACATTTTATCCGCGAGATAGATTGGAAATTGATTGGGAAAAAAATGATTATGCGGAAGCCTACAAGTCTTACCAAAAGGTGTGTGAAAGCAACGGTAATAATGATCCTATTTTGGATATGGTTGCGTTTCAAAAACTTTATACAATCTATGCAATTGACCTGAGTTCTCAAAAGGAAACTATAAAGTCTAATCGAGTGGATACTTCTCTATACATTGAAAGAGGGGAGAGTGAAGAGGTCAATGCATATTGTTTGCTTTTGGAGGAAACAGAATTACAGATTAATACAGATAATGGTGTTATGATTAATATCACATAGGTTTTTTCTCATAAATAAATGGTTGGGGTATATGTTAATCAAATCAATCTTAATAAATTAACATCTTGTATTCAAAATCAAAAGCCTTGTATTATTAATGTTAATACAATTCAAAGAAAAGGAGCAGTAAGAATTGATGTTTTACTCACACACACACAAGTAAAAACACTAAATGATGTTGGATCACTTAAAATTAAAATGACGAAACCTATGTTAAAGAAATATTCAATAGACGAGTCAAGAGGAGGATTTCTCCCATTTCTAATTCCTTTATTTGCTGGTTTAAGTGCGGCGGGAGCATTGACTGGTGGTATTTCAGCAGCGGTAAAAACTGCTAACGAAAGGAAGGCACAACTAAAAGCTCAAAAAGAATTGGAAAGACATAACAAGGAGTTGGAGAAACAAATTAGTGGAAGTGGTGTAATTGTAGATTTTTCTCAAAAACTTGAAAGTCTACCTGATAAAGCTAGATTGTTGGTTGGAGATATGCTTTCCTCTATCGCTCAAGCGGGTGTTAAACTAACTAAACGGGGTAATGGATTGTATCTTTGTCATAAATAAATGGATAAATGGTTTAAACAATTTGGAAAGAATACAACGTCAAATATAGAACTAGCTAAGTATTGTAAAACACAAAAAATTGATAATGTGGTTATTTGTATGAGAGATAAATTAATACATATAAATAAGAATACAAAGAACATTATTATGAATTTAGACACAGAATGGTTCTCATTGGGTTTGTATTCATAATAGTCAGGATAAATATTATTTTGATAGTTATGGTATGCCACCACCTGTTGAAGTAATACAATTCTTACAGAATGGTGTTTATCAAACATTTCAAGTTCAAGAAATTAATTCTAAATGTTGTGGTCAATTATGTTTATATGTATTATTTCAACTCAACAATAATGAAAATTTTTATGATATCATTTTAAATCTAATATAAATGACTTATGTTGGAAAAGATGGTTCTATCTTTGGAAAATCTTCTCAGGATATTGATTTATCAAATTATTATACAAAGGCACAGGCTGAACGACAAAAATATAGTGTAAGTAAAAATATTAATATGAAGAATACTTATAAATTAATCAATTATCCAAACCCTACAGATGCGAATGACTTATTTAGATTTAGTGATTTATCACAATATATATTTTTAAAGAAAACAGCACGTTTTGTTAAACAAATAAAATTTACAACCACAACACCTGGTTATACTGACCATACACCTTTCCTCATTGAATTTAACTACCTGCTTACAATTGAATTTTATAAAGAAGGACATATAGTTAATATGCGAATTAATAAATGGGGGTATGATATGCCTGATTTAGGGTATAATTGGTCTTTTTCAATAAACATAGAAGCCCTACATGATTTAAATCAGTCTCGTAAAGAAGAATATTATCCACTTGGTGAGGATAAGGATTTATGTGGAAGTACAATTAGTAAACAACAAATACTTGATTTTAAGAAAAGAAAAATATATGATAGTATAGCGATGGTTCGCATGACAAAGAAGGAAGGTAATGAGATAAGGATAGAAAGCCGAGGAATACAAACCGATTTGGTAGTGGGAAGATGGGGTGGTATTACCTGTCATAATATTAATCTCACATATATTTCTGATACATAAATGGCAGGAAGAAGACTACAAGAGAATTATAATTTTTGTATTCAAGGATACCTACAAGAAAAGGGTGCTCGGTATTACATACCTTATGACTTAGAGCATATACATGGGAATTTTGTCATTAAAAACTGGCCTTATACTGATATTGTTAAACCCACAAATAGAGACTTGTTTAAAATATTAAATAAAAATGCACTTCTCAAAGTTATGAAATATAAAACTCTTTTAGAAATCGTCAACAAATCTTATTGGTATCCTATTATGAGAAAAATAATTATAGATACAAGAATATCTCAAAATCCAGATGAGTATATGTATAATATTCTTTGGGGCTCAAGCTCAAGGGTAGCAAGGGATGAGGAAGGAGTTAAAGAAGAGAAGGAGGAAAGAGAGAAGGAGGAGAAGGAGGAAAGGGAGAAAAAGAAGAAGGAGGAAAGGGAGAAAAAGGAGAAGGAGGAAAGGGAGAAAAAGGAGAGGGAGAAAAAGGAGAAGGAGGAGAGGGAGAAAAAGGAGAGGGAGGAAAGGGAGAAAAGAGAGAAGGAAGAGAGGGAGAAAAAGGAGAAGGAGGAAAGGGAAAAAACAGAGAGGGAGGAAAGGGAGAAAAGAGAGAAGGAGGAGAGGGAGGAAAGGGAGAAAAGAGAGAAGGAGGAGAGGGAGCAAAGAGAGAGGGAGGAAAAATATAAAAAGATGGAAATCAGTGAGATTAATAAAAGATTGAAGGTATTACAGCAAATAAATCAAACTCAACGCACTGAGGAGGAAAATAAAGAAATGAAAAGTCTAATGGAAATATTATTTTCAAGAATAACGGCGTCAATGTCTTCACTTTCAGGGAGGAGATTTAAACGAGAAAGTGGTGAAGAAGAAGAAGAAGGAAAAGATTATGTGGTTGATGATGTTGGTGTTATTGACTTTAGTTAGTTTTATTTGTAAATAAATGGAGGAGAGAGTGAAGGCATTCCTTAGGATTCTTTATGTTTTAAAAATTAAGATAGAAATGTATATGTTGAAAACCAAAAAGGTTTTGATCCTCTGTCGGAATTTTTCTGATAAATAAATATGAGTTATTGTCTCAAATGTAAAAAGAAAACTAAATCTAAAAATATCTCTTATGTTAAAGCTAAAAATAATAGAGTTTATCAAAAAGGAATATGTCAAGTGTGTGGCTCTAAAAAGTGCCAATTCATCTCTCCTAAAAGAGGAGGAGACATACAAAAGTTTCTCTCAGGAAGTAAATTTACAACAACTGGAATTCCAGGGGAATTACATCTACCTGGATATTCGTTCTGTGGTCCTGGAACAAACCTAGATAAAAGATTAGATGAGGCTGACAATCCTAAATCTTGGTCTAAACCTATAAATAGGGTTGATGAAGTGTGTATGAAGCATGATATTGCTTAAGGGAAAACCGCTACATTGGATGAAAAACATGAAGCAGACAGAGAAATGTTATATAATTTGTCTTTGATACAAAATCCTACATTGAGAGAGAAAGTTGATAGGTTTATTGTTAAAAAAATGATAAGTGTCAAATTGAAACTTGGTCTTGGTTATTCACCCTCAAAAAACTATTAGACTCCAATGATGTCATCAAGACTGAGGAGCTTTTGGCTAATGAATTACACAAACCTATAATCACAAAGTTTAAAAGAAGGAAAGTTTATTCTAAATACACCGACCACATATGGTCCGCTGATTTAATTGAATTGAATAATGACAGGGGATACAGGTATGCTTTAACCGTTATTGATTTGAGGAGTAGATTTGCCTGGGTTGTTCCGTTGAAAAACAAGAGAGGTAATACTTTAATGTTAGCCTTTAAGCTAATATTTGATAGGGATAAAAGGAAACCAAAAAAGTTATGGACCGATGAGGGAACAGAGTTCTATAACAAAATATTTATGAAATTTCTTAAAGGGGAGGGTATTAAATTATACAGCACCTTTAATGAAGGAAAAGCAGTTGTTATTGAGCGTTTTAATCGCACTTTGAAAGAGAGACTATCTATCTATAATTCCAGCAATCTCTGTGTGTGTGTGTGTGTGTGTGTCTGTGTGTGTGTTTGTTTGTTTGTCTGTGACCGTTGTTTCTCGACAACCACGGGTCCGATATACTTTAAACTTGCCAGGTATATTGCTGGGGACCCGAGGATGTGCCTTTTCAAGGTTTCATATTAATCGGACAAGTAGTTACCGAGCTATGTCCAAAAAACGATTCAACCAATCAGAGAGCAGCGAGCTATCACGTGTGCCGAACGTGCCGAACAGACTCTGCCTCGGACGGCACATTTGAGAGCGTATTCATTTATTTCACGTTGGCAAACTATGTTGGCGTTAAACTATGTTTTAAAACTAATTAAAACTAATTTGCGATTCTTTCGCTTTCCTGCGCCTTTGTGCACGCTATGGCGATTTCTTTACCAAACTCCGCAAGCCGTTCGCTTTGGACCAAACCATTTCATGTAAATAGAGGGGGGGGATTGTCACCGTACTCGCAAGCCGTTCGCTTTGGACCAAACCATTTCATGTAAATAGAGGGGGGGGATTGTCACCGTACTCGCAAGCCGTTCGCTTTGGACCAAACCATTTCATGTAAATCGAGGGGGGGGATATAATTTTAGATATATATATAGTACGGGCATGCCCTAGTATAAAAAATTCACACAACTCGGTTCTCAAAAATGGGTGTATTTAATTCAGGATATTGTAGATAATTACAATAATACAGTTCATTCATCAACAAAATCAAAACCATCGGAAACATTTACAAAATTAGAATATGAAAAGGAGATTAATTTGAGAAAGCCCAAGTTTAAAGTTGGTGATATTGTAAGAACTAGGGCATGCCCGTACTATATCTATATCTAAAATTATATCCCCCCCTCTATTTACATGAAATGGTTTGGTCCATGAAATGTTTTGGTCCATTCGCAACGCCAAAGCGAACGGCGAACGCTTTACATGAAATGGTTTGGTGCATGAAATGTTTTGGTCCATTCGCAACGCCAAAGCGAACGGCGAACGGCTTGCGAGTACAGTGACAATCCCCCCGGGGTTTTAATTAGTTTTAAAACATAGTTTAACGCCAACATAGCGCCAACATAGTTTGCCGACGGGAAATAAATGAATACGCTCTCAAATGTGCCATCCGAGGCAGAGTGTGTTCGCCACGTTCGGCACACGCGATAGCTCGCTGCTCTCTGATTGGTTGAATCGTTTTTTGGACATAGCTCGGTAAGTAATTGTCCGATTAATATGAAACCTTGAAAAGGCACATCCTCGGGTCCCCAGCAATATACCTGGCAAGTTTAAAGTATATCGGACCCGTGGTTGTCGAGAAACAGCGGTCACAGACAAACAAACGTACAAACAAACAAACACACAGAGATTACTGGAATTATAGATAGATATACAAATGGAAAAGTCATTTTGAGAAAGGTTATACACAAAAATGGACTCGTGAATTATTTAAAATCATCTATCTATAATTCCAGTAATCTCTGTGTGTATGTGTGTGTGTCTGTGTGTGTGTGTGTGTGTTTGTCTGTGACCGCTGTTTCTCGACAACCACGGGTCCGATATACTTGAAACTTGCCAGGTATATTGCTGGGGACCCGAGGATGTGCCTTTTCAAGGTTTGAAATTAATCGGACAAGTGGTTCCCAAGGTATGGTCACCGTACTCGCAAGCCGTTCGCTTTGGCTTTGCGAATGGACCAAACCATTTCATGTAAATAGAGGGGGGGGTTCTGTGGTCGTTACTGCCACGTGGTTTCAAAGTTTTTTTTTGTTGTTGTTGTTTGCACGCATGTTTTTTTGCACCCACGTACGGGCACGCCCTAGTTTATGTAATGGATACAGTCCCTTGGACCTACAAATTATATGATTTAAATGGAGAAGAAATCTTGGGTTCATTTTACTCGCAAGAATTACAAAAAACACAAGTAAGCAGTTAATACCCTTGAAAATAATAAATAAATAAATAAAATGTAATGGGGATACGTTTTTAAATCTGTGAACCCCAAACACAGAATCCCACAACTTTTTAGTTGGGGCTTAACTTTTGTGTGTGTATAATGGGGATACGTTTTTAAATCTGTGAACCCCAAACACAGAATCCCACAACTTTTTAGTTGGGGCTTAACTTTTGTGTGTGTATAATGGGGATACGTTTTTAAATCTGTGAACCCCAAACACAGAATCCCACAACTTTTCAGTTGGGGCTTAACTTTTGTGTGTGTGTGTATGTGTGAGTGAGTCATAATAATATACAAACCCTAACCCAACCCCATCCCTAACCCAACCCCATCCCTAACCCAAACCCATCTCTAACCCAAACCCATCCCTAACCCAACCCCATCCCTAACCCAGCCCCATCCCTAACCCAACCCCATCCCTAACCCAACCCCATCCCTAACCCAACCCCATCCCTAACCCAACCCCATCCCTAACCCAACCCCATCCCCAACCCCATCCCTAACCCAACCCATCCCTAACCCTCACATTCAAAATCCCATCCCTAACCCAACCCCATCCCTAACCCAAGCCCAACCCTAACCCTCACATTCAAAATCCCACCCTAACCCAACCCCATCCCTAACCCAACCCCATCCCTAACCCTCACATTCAAAATCCCACCCTAACCCTAACATAATCTTTTTTTTTTCTTCTTTTTAAAATACGTATTTCATTTTTTTTTCCTCCTCTTCTTCCAATTCTGTCTTTCAAGGCTTTCAAGTTTGAAGAAGTAGAAATGGGAAGAAAGAATTTTCCAGCATTTTCTTCCTCGAACTTTCTTGATATTGCTTAAATCAAGCGTCATTAAACAAAGAACATTGTTCATTGCTTTAGAATGCAAAGAGTCTCCAAGATGGACCCCACAGGTAGAGTCTCCAAAATAAAACCAACTTTCCAAGTTCCCAAGGTATAACCACATTCCTGTTGAGCCTCCAAGATAGGTATCACATTCCGAGTCATCAAAACAAAACCCCCATTCCGAGTCTCCAAAAATATAACCATCTTTCCAAGTCTCCAAGGTAGAACCACAATTTTCAGAAATATTGGGGGTTTCCGTGATAAGTCTCACATAGTATAACTGCGGACCATCAGGGAAAACTTCCCTTTCCCAATTTTTTAGGGTTTCTATGATGTGTCTCACATAGTATAACTGCGGACCATCAGGGAGAACTCTCCTTGCCCAATTTTTTAGGGTTTCTATGATGTGTCTCACATAGTATAACTGCGGACCATCAGGGAGAATTCCCGTTTCCCAATTTTTTAGGGTTTCTATGATGTGTCTCACATAGTATAACTGCGGACCATCAGGGAGAACTCTCCTTGCCCAATTTTTTAGGGTTTCTATGATGTGTCTCACATAGTATAACTGCGGACCATCAGGGAGAATTCCCGTTCCCCAATTTTCAGAAATTTGTGGGTCTCCAATGTATGACTTGTATTCTGACTCATCAAGGTAGAACTTGTTCAGTGGGTTTTGTTTTGATAACTCACAACAAGTATCATCATGGTAAAACTCTTTTTCAGGATTTTGTGGATCTACAAGGTACAACTCTTTGGCTGGATCATCAAGGTAGAACTCGTTCTGGGGGTCTTGGTTGTTCAAAAAGTCTTCAAACAAAAAAATAACTTCATCCCAAGTTGTGTTAAAAGCAGAATTTTCATTTCGTATCTCAGATACAATTTCCTGTTGAAGAAAATAACAATGTATTAATTTAATACAATATTTTTATTTGTATAAATCAAGCTCTATGAATATTAAAATAAACTTTGTTAACTCTTACACGAGTCTCATCTAAAAAAAAAAAAAAATTAAAAAAAAGATTAAATAAATAAATAATTAATTAAATAAATAAATAAATAAACAAACTTACCTCCATTGATAAGAGGTTCGAGTCCAGTTCATCAATCTGAAGGTTGAGTTCTACACAGGTAGTAGGACTCCAAGGAATAGCAAAGTTATCCCATTCCATTTCGGCATAGTAGTCCATTCTCAAGTGAAGCAGAAAGCGTGTTTGAAAAAGCCTGTGTGGTCGGTGCCTTTTATAAGAAGGGCTGGGTGTGTGTCATTTCCTGTGGAAATTCCCTGGGCAAACCTGAGCGTGTCTTAACTTGAAATGATGTGATGGAAATTCCCTGAAAATGATGTAATGTATTACCTGGAAATGATACAATGCTGAAGAGTTTATAAAGTGGGTGGGACTTAACAAAGTGGGTGGGGCTTAGCAGAAGTGGGCGGGGCTTAGCAAACGTGGGCGGAACCTAGTAAAAAAGTGGGCGGGGCCTAGTAAAAATGTGGGCGGAGCTTACCAAAACGTGGGCGGGGCTTAGCAAAAAGTGGGCGGCACTGGAGGCGCTCAGACAATAACATTGAGGGAGGTTTATCATTTTATTTTAGCTCAGTTAAAATATCTTGAGAAAGAACCAAACTCAAACATATTTTTTGTTAATGTATTAGACGGTGAGGAGAGTTGTAGGAGAATTAAATTATTTCCCACACATAAACAAATATTTGTAGGGTCGTTGTTTGAGTGGGTCAAAGATGATTCACCAGATGATATTAAGAGTAAAAGGTTGAAAGGTCCATAAGGTCAGAAGGATCACAGGTTCACACAGAAGGACCATTGTTTAAGTGGTCTAATGAATAAGGATAACATGTCAAAAGGTTAGAAGGTTCGTAAAGAACAGGGTGAGAGAAATAGAGGTGTTTAGGGGCAATGAGGGAGGGGAAAAATTAACATGTAAGTCAATGGGAAAATGAGAGTGTCCCAGAAGCAACATATATACACGACTCACATTACATTCAAATCTTTCACAGGTTATGCACTAGCTTGGAGGAGACATACCTTCTGCAAAGTCCAAAGTACACAAACCTCCATTTCAATCTTCGTAGTCGATCACACAATGGTTTCATCCACAAAGGTGAGCACGCACTTGTCTTTAATTGTGGATGTCGCATGTTTCTGGAAAAACAAAACAAAAGATCTGGAGTGACTCGATAAAACATTAAATAATTTTCATTCAAAATCTACTTAGGTTTAAAAAGAAAGCAGACAAGAAAAAGCAGCGATGTAATGAAGTGCCGCTCCCCTGTTGTTCGACGAGGTGAATGATCTGCTCAGTACCTGGCGAGTATTGTTTGGACCAGCAACATTTATGACAGGAACCAGGAACAAGCCCTGTAATAATGGTGCAAATGACAAAGTGCAAACCTTGTGATCTGCTTTCTATCACCGCTGAATTTAATCATTGAAATAGATCGAAATGGACCATGTTTCGTGTCTAATGAAGTGCAGGGTGAGCCGCGTGCATCGACTAAACAAACGGAATCCATTTT
Source organism: Myxine glutinosa (assembly GCF_964187855.1). Taxonomy (NCBI): domain Eukaryota; kingdom Metazoa; phylum Chordata; class Myxini; order Myxiniformes; family Myxinidae; genus Myxine; species Myxine glutinosa. The sequence goes on from NW_027616942.1 coordinate 51,970, forward strand.
TATGTTAGTTTATACTCATTTTTCATTGATATCAAGCAGTAGATAATCTGCTCGACTCTCTCGATTCATCTGAAAAATAACCACCAACCACCGTTTTAGAGGCCATTTTTCCCCGCAAAGCGGGGGTTGGCCTTTTCGGGGACCGTGGTTGTTGTTGTTTTTTGGTCCCCTTTTTGAAGCAATGTTTTACGGCCGGATGCCCTTCCTGCCGCCAACCCTGTTTGTCGCCTTTTTACGATAAACAGGGAATTACCAGTGTACTGGTACTCAATTTGCCGACCTCGGAAGGATGACAGGCTGAGTCAACCCCCCTGGCGTTAATTCAGCGATCGACCGGGATTCGAACCCAGGATCCTTGGATCCTAAGCTGGCACCCTAGCCGCTAGCCCAACACCAGGGACTCTGAAAAATTTCATCTGAAAAGCCTAGAGCTTTCTCTGAAAGCTTTCATCTGAAAAGCTTTCATCTGAAAAATAGTTGCATGAAAAAAGCCAGTGTTAGAACATAATCCAAATGAAAGATTCCTACAGGGTATTTCTATCCCCATGCTTTTTGGAAGAAAAAAACCGGCTCCGTCCGACCGTCCGGCTATTTAAACGGATGTGCAGAAATTCATGAAACTTGGTAGTTATGATCTCCACATAGTATTAAAGTGCGAGAGCAGTGTCATGGCAATAAGCCTCTCCTCAGTGAAAGACACATGAAAGCCCGCTTGGAGTTTGCAAAAAAGCACCTATAGGACTCTCAGACTGTGAGAAACAAGATTCTGTGGTCTGATGAAACCAAGATTGAACTGTTTGGCTTCCGTCTGGCCACTCTGCCATAAAGCCCAGATCGGTGGAGTGTTGCAGTGATGGTTGTCCTTCTGGAAGTTTCTCCCATCTCCACACAGGATCTCTGGAGCTCAGCCAGAGTAACCATCGGGTTCTTGGTCACCTCTCTTACCAAGGCCCTTCTCCCCCGATTGCTCAGTTTGGACAGGCGGCCAGCTCTAGGAAGAGTCCTGGTTGTTCCAAATTTCTTCCATTTAAGAATTATGGAGGCCACTGTGCTCTTGGGAACCTTCAATGCAGCAGAAATGTTTTTGTAGGCTTCCCCAGATCTGTGCCTCGACACAATCCTGTCTCTGAGCTCTGCAGGCAGTTCCTTCGACCTCATAGCTTGGTTTTTGCTCTGATATGCATTGTCAGCTGTGAGACTTTATATAGACAGGTGTGTGCCTTTCCAAATCATGTCCAATCAATTGAATTTACCACAGGTGGACTCCAACCGCGGTGTAGAAACATGTCAAAGATGATCAAGAGAAATGGGAGGGGCCTGAGCTAAATTTCAAGTGTCAAAGCAAAGGGTCTGAATACTTATGTAAATGTGATATTTCAGTTTTTTCTTTTTAATAAATTTGCAAAACTTTCGAAAATCCTGTTTTCTCTTTGTCATTATGGGGTATGGAGTGTAGATTGATGAGGGAAAAATGAATTTAAACGATTTCAGCATAAGGCTGGAACATAACAAAATGTGAAAAAAGTGAAGGGGTCTGAATACTTTCTGAATGCACTGTATACGTTTTAAAATTATCCTTCGAGGAAAATGACAGGAATGCATGTCTGCTCTGGGGGTACATGAAAATATTGGATTAATTTAACATTTAAAATCAGAGGGAAGACATTGCTGTAATCTTCCATTCCTACTGCATCATTTGCAGCTAATTGCATCCTTCTTGGTTCTCGAGTTAAAAAACAAAGAACGCCATGCATCTTGTTGCATCATTCCAACTCATTTGTGCATGTGTTATCATTTTGGTTGTGTGTTCAAAGACAGTATGTAACCCCAAAGGGCAACTGAGTGAGCTTGTCAACTCGAGATCGGTTTTATGTTGTTGAAAAATTATTTTATGTCATAATAGAGCAAAGAATTCCTCTTTTTCCCATTTTCTTTCAAACACCATTTTGTATTGATTTGTTTTTCATAGTTTTTGTTTGTTTCACATAGTTTTTACAAAGTTTCCAAAATACCTGGTTGTTTTCGGAATGGCCATTGTTGGTATTTTTACGTTTCAGGCACGACTTTTTCGGTTGTTTTTCTTTGTCCTTTGGATTCTGTTCTGAAATGTTCATCTTTCATTTGTTGTACACCGTTCCTTTCCTATTACATCTCCAGGCGCTGCATGACGTCATTTCCAGGCATCGTAGGGGGCCCGACAATGACGCGCGCTGAAAGGGAGTGCTCAGTTTTCACTCCGGTTTCTTGTTTTCTTTTTTGTTTGTTTGTTTTCTTATCTAAGGCATCTTTTGAGCTGGGAAGCTGATATTTGGACATGACAATGCCCAAGTGTTTTGGCTGTAAAGGGTATTTTTGATTTATGGATTAATCAATAAATCGATAAATTATTTAATTATTCGATTCATGACTTAATCTGCTTAACAGAAACTTTCCTCCTCAAGATGTCTCTGATTCCTTAATATGTATCCCTGGTTCCTCCCTCCTCCGGTATGATAGACCTGAGCCTCGTCCTGGAGGTGGGGTTGCTATCGTGATCAAAAACTCTCTTCCTCACTCTCTCTGCACTGCCATCTCTCCACCTCACCCCCAGGAGAACCTCTGGCTACGGCTTCCCCTTCGCTCCCACCTTTTGTTAGTATGTGTGTTGTAGCATCCACCAAACGGTGATGACTCCATCCTCATCTCGCTGTCTTATAACATGGACCAACTTCTATCTGCTCATCTCAACTCTCTATTCCTCATATGTGGTGATTTCAACTGTCATCATGCCAGCTGGCTGGGTGTGGGTACCTCTCTCACCAGGCACGGCTCCTCAGCAAAGGACTTCTGTGACCAACTGGGACTGACACAATATGTCAATTTCCCGACCCGGATCTCAGTCAACGGAGCATCTTCTCTTCCAGACTTGGTTATGACAAACTTCCCTGCAAATGTCTGCTGCTCTTCTTCTGCTCCAATCGGTTCTTCTGATCATGTGCTTGTTAAAGTGGACATCTCTCTGGCCATTCTCAAAGAGCCTCCTTAGCGTAGACAAGTCTGGCATTTCACTCAGGCCAACTAGCATGGTCGTCAAGCAGCCATAAATCGTCTGGACTGGTCTCCCATCTCTACCTCCTCTGACATCAACTCATCCTGGGAATTCTTCCAAAGTAAATCGCTCTCTCTCATGCACAGATTTATCCCATCTCGTCTTCAGTTGTCATACCCTTCCTCCCATCCATGGTACACGGAATCTTGTGGTGAGGCAGTTGCCCTGAAACAACTTGCCTTTGCCTCCTGGAAGGCAAATCAAATGGAAGGCAATCTCATTTCCTTTCACAAAGCGCGGAACAAGTGTGTGTCCACCTTCAGGAGAGCCAGGAAACAACATCTCTCTACTCTCAAGACTGAACTCTAAAACCTATCTCCCGCTTCCAAATCCTCATGGCATCTGGTCAAATCTGTTTCTGGTGTTTGTTCCCCCTCCATCCCCTCCCTTACCTCAAACGGCTACACGGCTGACTCCGCACATGAAAAAGCTGAATGCCTCAACTCTGTGTTTGCCTCAAAATCTTGTGTCCTAAACCCGTCTCTCTCTGTACCCAGTCGAACCCAGCTGCTCCTGGACTCTGTGTCCTTCTCTTCTGACAAGGTGGACAAGTTTCTGTCAATCCTCGACTCTAATTCTGCAACTGGACCAGACGGCATCAGCCCACGGGTCCTAAAATCCTGCTCTGCCGCTCTTTCACACCCTCTCTGTTCTCTTCGCCCTCTCTTTTGCTCAAGGTCATCTGCCATCAGCTTGGAAATCAGCCAACATTACCGCTTTACACAAGAAAGGTGCAAAAACAGATCCTTGCAACTACAGACCAATCAGCCTGCCACCAATTATCAGCAAAGTCATGGAATCCATCATTGCTTCGGATATCAAATCCTTTCTCTTCTCCAATGGCATGATCTCCGATCATCAATTTGGTTTCAGACCAGGTCACTACTCTGGACATGCTGCTTCTGCTGTCTCAACAATGGATGGAGATCCTCAATGCCAAACAGGCTATCAGTGCTGTCTCCCTTGACATACAACGTGCCTTCAATACGGTCTGGCACCCAGCTCTGCTCACGAAACTCTCCTCCTATGGTATCCATGGAAATCTCCACGCATGGCTTGCGGACTTCCTCTCTGGTCGTAGTAAACGTGTGGCACTGAATGGGTTTCTCTCATCTCCCCTTCCTGTTCAGGCTGCAGTTCCCCAAGGCAGTGTTCTGGGCCCTGTGCTTTTTCTGGTCTTCATCAATGATCTCTCTGACTCTCTGGAAAATCCTCTCTATCTCTTTGCTGATGACTCCACTCTCTGCCGCTCCATAACCTCATCCCTCAGATCGGCAGTCTGCAGCCTCCTCACTCTCTGCAGAGCTGGACAAAATCACAGACTGTGAAAGACAGAACATGTCCTTCAATCCTGACAAATCTCACACTCTCACTTTGTCTCTCTGAAAAGACCGACTGGACAACAGTCCCATCTACGTTCTGAAAAATCTTCTCAAAGAAGTTCTGTCACTCAAGCTTTTGGGTCTCACTATCAGCCATGATCTTTCCTGGGAAAACCACATTTCCAAGCTGGCCTTTTTCTACCCCTGTTAATTCACCCGAGATCCACTTTTTTTGAAATACCGACTCCTTTCCTTGAAATCCGAGCAGTGTCCATGTGTATTTTTTTACCTCTTCCACCCCCGCCCCCCGCTCCTCTTCCCATGTCCCCTCGCCCCAAGCCTTCTCCCTTCCACAGATCCTCCGATGTCCCTGTTCTCCACTGTTGTACTTGTGTGCTTCCCTCTCTCTCCCCATCTTGTCGCCCGCTCCCTTTATCATATGTTTTATATGTCAGTTTGTTTTTATGTGATTAATGTTAGCTCTTACACGAGCCTCAATGTTGTACACAAAATAATAATAATAATAATCAAGACTTGATTAATACATTTTTTTAAAGTTAGATTCGGATAAAATGGTTGTGGTTTATGTATTCTATTAGCCAATTGATTAATTATTTTGTTTATTTTATGATTATTATTTATTTATTTCATTATTAATCATTTATTTATTTCCTTTCTCATGTGGGCATGCTGAATGGAGAAGGTGGATCAGACTCGGCAACGGTTGCTGGAGTGAGATGTGCATGGAAGAAGTTTCAGGAACTGAGTGGCGTGCTGACGAGGAGGGGAGTGTCGTTGAAGCTGAAGGGAAAGGTGTATGCTGCATGTGTGAGAAGTTTTCTGATTTATGGAAGCGAGACATGGGTAATGAACGTAGAGCAGCAACGAAGGCTGGAAAGAGTGGAAATGCGAATGGTTTGACGCATGTGCGGAGTATCGTTGAGAGAGAGGAAGACAAATGATGAATTGCGAAAGATGATGGGAATAGAGCCTGTGATTGATGCTGTGAAGAGGAACAGGTTGAGATGGTTTGGTCATGTGTTGAGGAAGGATGAAAGTGACAGGTTGAGAAGAATGATGAAAATGAATGTAGAAGGAAGTAGAGGACGGGGAAGACCGAGAAAGACTTGGCTAAAGGTGGTGGAAGAATAAATGCGGGCAAGGGGGTTAACAATAGGAGATGTAGAAAATAGGGCAAAATGGAGAAGATTGCCATGGGCCCGTGAGGCTAACCCCCGCTCTAGCAGGGAAAATGGCCTTAAAATGCCTGTTCTTGTTGTTGTTGTTGTTGTTTCTCATCTGGGCAATATCTCACGCACCTTTTGAGCTGGGAAACTGATATTTGGACATGACAGTGACCAAGTGATTTGGCTGTAAATGTTATTTTTGATTTATTGATTAATCAATTATTCGATTATTTATTAAATTATTCGATTAATGACTAAATTTTTTTTTTTTTTTAAGTTTCAGGTTCGGACGAATACTGTGGTTGTTTCGGTAATCTATGAGCCAATTGAGTAATAATTTAATTATTTTACCATTATTATTTATTTATTTCATTATTGATCACTTATTTATTTTCTTTCTCATCTGGGAAATATCTCAGGCATCTTCTGAGCTTGGAACCTGATATTCAGACATGACAGTGACCAAGCGATTTGGCTGTAAAGAGTATTTTTGATTGATTGATTCATCAATTAATCGATTAATTATTTATTGATTAATTTTGCTAATTAATGACTTATTTAATTAATTTTCGAAAAGTTACAGCTTTGGATGAACACACTGGTGGTTGAGGTATGCCATTAGCCAATTGATTAAGAAATTATTTTAAGATCGTTATTTATTGATTTTAATTATGCAATTAATCAATCAATTATTGGACACATCTCCCTCCCAATACCGCTCTTTGTGCTACACGGCGGCTCGGCGCCCCACCCTTGCAATGCCGCGCACTGAACCACCACCTTTCGAGGCCATTTTTCCCAGCAGAGCAGGGGTTGGCCTTTTTAGGCACCATGCTCCCCTTTTTGAAGCAATGTTTTATGGCCGGATGCTCTTCCTGCCGCCAATCCTGTTAGTCGCCTCTTGCGACACACAGGGAATTACCAGTGAACTGGTACTCAATTTGCCGACCTCGGAAGGGATGACAGGCTAAGTCAACCCCCCCTGGCATTAATTCAATGATCGACCGGGATTCGAACCGAGGATCCTAGGATCCCAAGCCGGCACCCTAACCGCTAAGCCAACACAAGGCTCTAAATCGCGCACTGGAAGATGTTATTTTTTTATTTAGCATGGGGACGGTGTACTTTGAATGAATCTGTACCTGTTCTTTGCTCTTTTGCACTTCTTCATTCTCTTCATGTTCCTCTTCTTCACTCTCTTCATGTGCCTCTTCTTTACTCTTTGTGAAAATATTCCATCCTTCCTTGAAAATGCTAAAACAGCATGCAATGGTGTTTCCAATCAACGTGAAAAACCACGCACAATTTTTGTAGCACTTGGTTTCTGAAAAAGGAGATAATTACAAAAACATGAGCATCAAAAAAAAAAGAAAAACAGATTACCAAACGATTTTCACAGGGAGCAGAAACTCAAGGTTTCAAGGTCATATCCTATGTTGCTTCGTGCGTCACATTACATTCAAATCTTTCACAGAATATGCACGAGAGCTTGGAGGAAACACTCGCCTTTAAGCTGTCTCGTCTGGGTTTGAATCCCGACCCAGCTATAAACTGTCATCCTGGTGTTTAGCATACAGGGCAAAACATAAAAATGTGAGCCATCCATCAGATTGGTGTTAATCTGAGCATACCATCGACTAACATTCGTTCGTGGAGGTTAAAGATCCCATGGTGTCCTTCTCGGAGAGGTGAGTTATCACTGGCACATAAAACAAATGACAAATTTCTCTTCTCACCAGCAGCATCTACTCACTGTTTCAGCGGCATAGCTACACACTCAGAAATAATCCAAATTTGTAACTATATGTTGCATCCGAAATGATGATCGTGGACAAGCTTCAGAAAAGCGCACAACTTCCGTTTCCTCAACATGTGAGTTGTATCGAGACAACTAATGCGTGCCGTTGAGAATTGATCCCTCCACTATTAATTAATCAACAGCTGGTCATTGCATCGAATAACAAAGGCTCAGAGGGTTTAAAAAAAAAAAGGTTTTGGAGATTCAACAACAGTGGCCTAAAACGTCTTCTGACCGAGTTACGCTTCAAAAAATGCACTTGGACAAATGACGAGCATGTTATTTAACCGGCATTTTTATCATACATTTTCCACGGCTCTTATGGACAGTCTGGCATCTCTGCAAATACTGCACAAGTGTCATAGCTTAACTTAACATAGCATTAACAAGTGTTTAACATTAACATTAACAACACACTCATTCTTAACAGACATAGCCTTTGGCTTCCAAACAACACGATAGTTATCCCCATGGTTTAAAAAAAAAAAAGGTGGATATTGTAATCGGCTCCGTGTGTCTGTCCTTCCACCTGTCAATGCTATCTCCTCCGAAAGCTAAACGGTTTCACATAAATTCATCAAACCTGGTAGTTAATGCTCACCACATGGAAAAAGGTGTGAGAGAAGGGTTTTGTGTTTTCACGAAAAACAATATGGCGGCCGAACCACGTGACCTGTGACGTCATAATTACCATTAAAATATTCTGCAGACCGAGTCCCTCCTATGGTGAAAATTTGATCTCAATCGGTCCTATTATTGCAGAGAAATTGGTTTTTAAAGGAAATTAAAACTTAAAATGGCACTGAGTTAATTAAGGATCATCAGAATTATCAGAATTCCCAAAGTTCAAAGCAAATTATTTGCAATTATAATTGAATGAAAATATTTTTTCAATTATATCTCTTGAACCACTTCATTGATCGACGTGAAACTTTCTAATGAAGGGGAACAAGTGTGCAAAATTTCAAGATGATTGGATGTATGGTCTGGAAGCTAGAAGTTGTTATTGTATGAAGAACAAGCATTCTGAGTATTGCGCTGCAATACATACTACCAAAGTTCAAAGTGCCATAACTTTGTCAAAAATGATCGAATATGCAAATTTATGCACGGTTGATGCTGGTTTTCAAACTTGATCTGAGGTATGCTGAGACACATGTGTGTCACGCCTCGCCTCGTTGATAAGCCCGCAAGGTCGCTCTGTGGAGTGGCCTGCACGTATTGCACTGTGTGAATTATATAATTACCAACTCACGGTCTGAGGTACTAGCGATTCAAGAGATATCCATCCATTTTTAAAAAAATATTTTCGTTTAATTAACGATATCTGCCAAACCAAGTGACCTATCGTAAATTCCAAAAGGACATTTTAGTAGACTGACATGCTGAACAGATCTGTGAGATTTCCCCCCGATTGGATCAAAAATGAGTGAGGGGCTCGGTTTTAAAGGTTCATGCTTAAAAACGTCGTAACTCTGAAACCATGTGACGCATGACGTCATGTTCACTGACTTTTTTTGTTTGTCATGGGTATGCGATTCTGCCTGCAAAGTTTGGCCTCGATTTGTTCAGCTGTTGCAGAGAAAAAGGGGTTTTCGTGTTTTCACGAAAAACAATATAGCGGCCGAACCACGTGACCTGTGATGTCATAATTACCATTAAAATATTCTACAGACCGAGTCCCTCCTACGGTGAAAAGGTGATCTCAATCGGCCCAATTATTGCAGAGAAAATGTTTTTTAAAGGAAATTAAAACTTAAAATGGCACTGAGTTAAGGAGCATCAGAATTATCAGAATTCCCAAAGTTCAAAGTGCCATAACTTTGTCAAAAATGATCGAAACGTCGTGAAGTTCGAACTTGATCTGTACCTTATCATGAGGAAACCATGTGCCAAGTTTGAAATCATTAGCATTAAGAGTTTAGAAAAAAGGTCCGGAAAACTGTTCTTTGCGTGACGGACTGATGGACTGACAGACGGAGGGACGGCGTGCAAACCTATAGTCCCCTCGGGTGTACACCGGTAGGGGACTAATAAGAAACTGCGTATGAACTTCTCAGGCCATGTCAATGATTCTGGCACTGAGATTTTTCAGGTTTATTTTCTTTAAAAATAATTTTCTCTGCAGTCGTTGAACTGATTGCCAGGAAATTTTCACCATATGCCTCGGCATGTACAATCTTTTAATGATAATGATGACGTCATAGGTGCCTCAATTATGACGTCATATTTCGACAAGTACAAAACTTCATCCGATCAGTATGAAATTAATTGAGCATCATCTAGGGATAAATTGATGGAGAAAAAAAATAATGTGAAAGTGGGGTTGTATCAAAGTGGGGTTGTATGAAAGCGGGAAGGCAGAGGAAACTGGTCATTACTGCCAGCAGTTAAAAAGTGGCAGTTCAAGTTATATTTATTTTAGCCACAAAGCGATTGATAGTTGGACACATTACACATTGTTAACTGGAATTTGGAAATATAGTATATAATCATGCTGCAGATTCCATCAATATTGTTTATTTGTCTGGCAGCGGTTCTCTTTACCTCTCCTCCTTTTGTCCTCCTTATCAAAATCAGCAATGTTCACTTCAAATCTTTCCTCGACGGTTTGCAGTTGTTGCGCATTAATCGCAAGAATAAGCGTCTTGAAGTCCATGAAATGTAAAATCTGCAAATACATAAATAGAGTTAGTATACTCAAATAACATCACCATTTTGAGTCCAACATTTTACTCAAACTTCGAATGAAAATACGATCCAAATGTACACTTTGTATGTATACTTTGTATGTATGCCGTGTGTATACCATCATGCATTTTAGGTGAGATACTGGTGGCTTTTAAAATGCGGTAATCATCCGTGCAAATACCTTGTCATAAGAAATGTCGAACTTGTTAAACATCTCTTCAAGAACATCATTGGGAAGGTTGAATAAAAAACTTCCCTCCAGAAGCTCGTGCATGGAAATGGTCTTCAAGTGGTCAGTGCGAAACATTAAAAATACTAGTTTTATGTTCAGGATTATCCAATCCATGCTGAGGTCTTGCTGAAAAATAAGCGTCATTTACAAACGACATTAGTGTTTGCTAAATTCAACACCTGAGATCATAGCAAAAATCATGTTACGTTTCTTAAACATATATATTAGTCCGGCAGCTAAGCTAAATATAGCATAACAAGCGTTACGCCTCGGTCGCCCGTCGGGGAAGTGATGTGAGTTGACAAAGTGGAACACGCAGAAAACATGCTATGATATGATATTTCGCTCACAAGGGTCAGACAAACATGGAGGCGGCCATCTTGGATTTTGACGTGGCGACCCAATTTTCAATAGCGTTCTTCCTTATGCCTAGATGCACCCACACACCAGAAGGTACTTCGCTTATTTTTCAAGATATTTCGCTCACAAGGTTCCGACATATATATGGTGGCGGCCGTCCTGGATTTTGACGTGGCGACCCACTTTTCAATAACGTTCTTCCTTATGCCTAGATACACCCACACACCAGATTAGAAGTTGGTACTTCACTTATTTTTCAAGATATTTCGCTCACAAGGGTCAGACATATATATGGTGGCGGCCATCTTGGATTTTGACGTGGCGACCCAATTTTCAATATCGTTCTTCCTTATGCCGAGATACACCCAAACACCAGATTAGAAGTTGGTACATCGCTTATTTTTCAAGATATTCATCTCACAAGGTTCAGACATATATATGGTGGCGGCCATCTTGTATTTTGACGTGGCGACCCAATTTTCAATAGCGTTCGTCCTTATGCCGCGATACACCCACACGTCAAATTATAAGTTGGTACTTCGCTTATTTTTCAAGATATTCATCTCACAAGTTTCAGACATACATGGCGGCGGCCATCTTGGATTTTGACTTGGCGACCCAATTTTAAACAGCGTTCTTCCTGGTGCCTAGATACACCCACACACCAGATTAGAAGTTGGTACTTCACTTATTTTTCGAGATAGTTCGCTCACAAGTTTCAGACATATATATGGTGGCGGCCATCTTGGATTTTGACGTGGCGACCCAATTTTCAATAGCGTTCGTCCTTATGCCGCGATACACCCACACGTCAAATTAGAAGTTGGTACTTCGCTTATTTTTCAAGATATTCATCTCACAAGTTTCAGACATACATGGCGGCGGCCATCTTGGCTTTTGACGTGACGACCCGATTTTAAACAGCGTTCTTCCTTGTGCCCAGATACACCCACACACCAGATTAGACGTTGGTACTTCGCTTATTTTTCGAGATATTTCGCTCACAAGTTTCAGACATATATATGGTGCCGGCCATCTTGGATTTTGACGTGGCGACCCAATTTTCAATAGCTTTCGTCCTTATGCCGAGATACACCCACACGCCAAATTAGAAGTTGGTACTTCGCTTATTTTTCAAGATATTCATCTCACAAGGTTCAGACATACATGGCATCAGACATACATGGCGGCGGCCATCTTGGATTTTGACGTGGGTTGCACCCACACACTAAATTCGAATGCGGTCCTTCGCTTACGCACGCACGCACGCACGCCCGCACACACACACGCACGGACAGACAGACGGACGGATGGACGGACACACGGACGGAGGGGAAAGCCATAGTCCCCCTTTCGCTCCGCTGAGCGACGGGGGACAACAATTGTGCATTTTGTGAGGAAAGCACCAAATTTGGCACACTAGTAGACTATTGTGGCGGACACAAAGAGGTTCGCCCCGGTGCCAACGGCATGCCACGGCCACCCACCGACGCACGTCGCCCCGGAGCTTCGCACGGCGGAGTACGTCTTCGTCCGCCACGATGCCCATCGGACACCACTGCGGCCCCCGTACGACGGGCCTTTCCGCGTGCTGGAGACCGGGGCAAAGCACTTCACCCTGGACATCGGCGGTACTCCTGACCGCGTTTCGGTAGACCGCCTCAAGCCGGCCCACCTCGATGTGGACCATCCACCGGCAGTGGCCCGACCCCCACGTCGGGGCCGCCCTCCTGCGGGCGGACCCCCGGCACCGCCCAGCCCCGCCGCCACGGCGCCCCCCGGTCCTGCACCCATCCCAGGGGCAGCCAGGGGCATCCCACCTGGTATCCCTGCACCCCGGACGCCGCCGATCGCCAGGGGGCGCTTCGGCCGGGTCATTCGTCTGCCCCGCAAACTGGCCCTCCAGGTGCGCGGGAATTCTGGGGGGGCGCGTGTGGCGGACACAAAAGCCCACTGGCGTGGTGACATCATTCCACGCACCAAGTGGGCGGTGGCCACGCCCGAGGGGTAGGCGTGGCCTCATGATATACACCGGGCGACCAGCCCGGAGGAGTTCAGTGTTACAGTGTAGTCTTACAATAAAGACGTTTGGATGTTACCGCTTGTCCGCTTCCTCCTTGCTCACAAGCAGCGCGCGTAACGCCGCGCTTTACTATCATATTATGAAAAGATCTGGATATTGGGCCATCTCAGATTCAGAGATTTGATTTTTGCAAGATTTGCAGATTTTGCAGATTTGCAAGCTGAGATTGCAACGCCAGGGACGGCCGACTCCTTCCTGCGAGCTGCCCACGTCACCCGCACAAGAAGAGCTCATCAAATCACTGCAGCGGCACCGCACATCCTGCAACACCGTGCGTATGAACGCCATTGTATGACATATGCTGATGATGCAGAAGACCTGCCTGAGTTCGAAGACTGGTGTCACCAGAGAGGAGAAGACATTCCCAACTTTCAGTACTGGGCAACTGTGCTGGAACTAGAGATGTTGGTACTGGTCTACGTGCGTTCTCTGCGGCAGGCTTCATTCACGATGTACCTTGATGCCCTGACGGAACTGGTCCCATGGTTCCATGCCTTAGACCACACACACTATGCCAGGTGGTCCATGTTCACCTGAGGGACATGGTTGCACTCCCAATGAAGCACCCAGATGTAGCCAGAGAATTCAGGGCTGGCAACTTCACTGTACAGAAGACGAAGAAGGTGTTCTCTTCAATCCCAATCGAATCGAAATCTTGCAAAAATCAAATCTCTGAATCTGAGATGGCCCAATATCCAGATCTTTTCATAATATGATAGTCTACTAGTGTGCCAAATTTGGTGCTTTCCTCACAAAATGCACAATTGTTATGCTAAGTTGTATTGCTAAGTATTGCCTCACTATATCGTAAAATGCATATCATATTTGTGCGATAGAAATAGCTGTTGCAGTATTTTGCACTGCCTCTCTCTGTCCACTTCGTTTGGCTCATCATTACACATTGAACTGGAACATCACTCGGTAGCGCGCATAGCTCTGCCAGACTGAACAGGTTATGTTTTTTATCCCACTGATATGCTAGATCTGGATCTGGACCTGAACCAAGATCCACTCGGCTTGTTCTCGTCACCAAACCAAGTCTAACGTTGTTTCGTCCGAATCCATCCACAACTGTTTGAAACATCGTGCGACATATCGTTTTTAGCCCTATCTCCCAATGGTGAAGAATCACATTGAAAATTAAAAAGTTATCGTATCCAGATCCGGGTCCAGATCTTCACCTAAATCAAATCATTTCATCCTTGTCACACACCCAATCTCTCCACCAAATTTCATCTGAATCAGTTCACAACTTTTTGAGATATCCTGTTCACAGTCACAGACAGACAGACAGACAGGGATGAAAACATAACCTCCATCCACCTTTGGTGGCGGAGGTAAAAAATGACGCATTGCATTTCGACGACAGAGCAGGTGTTGTCATTGTCTGGCATTTTGTTTGTTTTGACCTTGCCATTCTCCTGCAGATCAAGCAGATTACCATGTCTTTGCATGAAATATAAATATGCAAAAAGTCACATTATTTTATGCATTTCACTTGAATGAGAGGTAACAAACCTTGTTTGCGAGAAGTATGCAAATTAATGTAAAAAAATCGGGGAAGCTGAGTATATAACCAGGATAAGTACACATGGCATACGCCTTCTTGATGCGGCTGTCACTCATGTTGGTAAAATGCCGTAGCAGGTATTTTACCTGTATATCTGCAAAACACAACATGACCACTGTTTCTGGGAAAGTCTTTTTACATATATATACTTTATTTCTTTCACACAAAATCTCACCTCGTGGAGGAGAACTTGCAGAAGGTAAAAAGGCAATGTACTGACAATATGGCCATGTATGGGATGGAGCAACAGTTAGACAAAGCAAATAATAAACAACAAATGAAGAGAGAGGGAGAGAGTTTTGTTTATTTATTTATTTTTTAACACAGAAACCTGCAAGTCAGAGGGTTGAGTTCCACAGCGTTAATGGGGGTAATTATATGCAAAATATGCATATATGACTGAATGCTGCGAATGATGTTGGCCTGCTGATTGTGTAATGACTGAGTCATGTTTGTTCCGCTGATGAGGTGCCTTTTTGAAGGCCGGGACATTAATTTGTAAATTGGTTGCGATAGCTCACCTTTTCATCAACACACTGAATATTTAGAGTCCACCAGCAAATGCTTGTTGGGAAACACAACTTAACGTCAATCCCAAAGACTGCACCCTTTCTGATGCAACGGCCTGCCAGTGAAGCAGCATCAATCTGATGACGTAGTTGCATCGAGGATCAAATCCAGAAATACAAGAAAATAGCTGAAAGGTAGGGGGGCTATCTCTGTGATATCCTGTCAGACATCAGTCAATTATCAGCACAGGCAGTATCTTTTGTTGTCACATTCCTAATTTTGCTTGTCCCCAAATACCAGTCCTTCACGACCATCAGGTCACCTTTACAAATAAAATGTATATTCCTCTAAATGGTACACATCCCATTTGGGTCATTGCACATGGAATTACCTCAATCTTTATTTATTTATAAATATATACACGACCAGTCAAAAGTTTCGGTCCACCCAGCATTTTTTGATATTTTACTGTTTAATGTGCAAAATGAACATAAGATGTGAACAAAACCTTCCCAAAGATATATCTCCTTATTTACTGATAAATATATTGTGCTTCAATGCATCTTTCTTATACAAAACGTAGGTTTAAAGCAACTTTTGGAAACAGGTCGAAAAGTGCAATCCTAAATCTAAACTGAAACGCTCTCAGGAGCAGAAACTGTTCACAAATAATCTGCTCTGTGTGGAATGAATGTCTGTGCTTAGTTTCTTCATCACGTGCAATGTCTATTATTGCCAGGCGTTGCAAAAAATGTTTACAGAAAGGCCAGCCAAACTATCTAAGGAGTGTTTTTGTGTTTCAGATTGCGTGCACATGGGTGCCAAAGCTCAGCTAACGCCAGAAAAAGACAGGCAATTGTAACTTTGAGAAAGAAGGCCTTGAAACAGTTGCAATGCTTGAGCTGTATAGCTGGGCTCTAATTTCCAGTGCTTGAAGATGTCTATTGCGCAGACTGGTGACTCGGATTACTTGTCCTGTGATTCTGTTGTGATTATTGGTCGACCAGAACGTTTTCTATCTGCATTTTACCAGTTTTGTTGTGTCGTTTAATGGCACAAGCAACTGCATTCACTGACACTTGTAATTATCCTCAGTTAAAAGCAGCCCCTATCTCTGCGGCGATGTGTGGTGAGGCGAGCGAAGAGAGCCGGGCCGCACCAACATACAGACTTGGCATTTAATATGGAATATTTTTTTTTTCTTGACTTGGGTTTACTTTCTGAACTCAGTATATCAATCTGGTGAGTTTCTTTTACCCTTCGGTGATGTCTTTGTTGAAAAAACCATGTCACTGATTGTCTTTCGCATCAAGAAGTCAATAACAGGATTATATCACAGGTGGCGTGACAAAATGTAAGGACAGGTACATTTGACGATTGGCTTCACAATCGGGTATATAAGGGTTGTTGCGTTCTGTATTAGTGGAAAACAACTGCTGCACGTCTACAAAAGTTATTGCCGCTTCCTCTGGAGATGGTCCGTCAACTTGACAATGCTGTTTGTCATGGAGTGGTGGCTTTACGAAATTCTGGCATGAAACAGCATGCTATTGCTCGGCAGTATGGCATCACTCAAGGTCAGGTGTCAAAGATCCTGAAACGAAATGCTCAGAGGGGTGTCCCTACTCCAATACCGAGGCCAGGACGTCCACGTAGAACCACAAGGAGAGATGATCGCCAGCTGCACGGGTTAGTCTGCAATGGCCGTACCAAGTCAGCTAATCGGCTTCGAGCTGAGTGGCAGCAACTGACAAATGTGCCTGTATCCAGAAGGCTAGTCAACCAACGACTGGTTCAAGCAGGCTATCGTGCCAGGCGTCCCCTGAGAAAGCCACGCCTGACCAGACAACACAGCCAGCGCTGATTGCAGTGGGCCAGAGAGCACCGTCAAAGGCAGCCAGGACACTGGAATCACGTGACCTTCAGTGACGAGTCTAGATTTCTGGTCTATCGTCAAGATGGCCGCGTCCGAGTGCAAAGACAAGTGCATGAAGCCCACAACGAAGATTGTATAGTGCCAAGAGTCCAAGCTGGAGGTGGTCGGGTGACCGTTTGGGCTGCTTTTCATGCAGGGGGAAAAACTGACCTGGTTGTTCTGAATGGAAACCTGAACCAGTTCAAGTACAGGGTCATTCTGGAAGAAACATTGCTTCCATTTGCTCGTGCAGCCTTTCGAGGAAACTTTGTCTTCCGAGATGACAATGCACAGCCTCATCATGCTCGCATGATCCAACACTTTCTTGCTGACCGTGGTGTAGAGCATATGGAGTGGCCTGCCATGTCCCCGGATATGAATCCGATAGAGAACTTGTGGGCAGAATTAACGCGTCAAATCAACAACTTGGACCAGCAGCCTGCCTCTGTGTGTGAATTGCAGCAGACTATTGTCACTGCATGGCAAGCGATTCCTGTCCAAACCTTGGCAAATCTCGTGAACAGCATGCCTCGATGTGTACGTGCTCTCCTGAATGCTCGTGGGGGTTACACGAAGTACTGAACTGTAATTTTACTGTCCGTAATCCCAGTCATAATTTAGCTTTTGTTTTTGTTGAAATTTATTTTGGCTAATGTGCAAAATAAAGAGATACTTCTGGAAAACGTACAGAAGTTTAGCATGTTTAGCATGTTTAGCATTTAGTTTAGCATGAGTTCGATATCAGTTTACATCACTTTCAAGGATCAATTTATTTGCTTCGAAATGTCAAATGTGGTTTTTGTTTCTATTAAAGGTCACATTAACAAAATCTAGAATAATTTCAACATAATTCCAATGAACTTTTGGTTCTAAGTCAACTTGAAAAGTAATTTCACCCCCACAAAAAAAAAAAATTCCATATTAAATGCCAAGTCTGTATGTATATATATATCTATATATATATATATATATATAGTCCCTGGTGTTGGGCTAGCGGCTAGGGTGCCGGCTTAGGATCCTAGGATCCTGGGTTCGAATCCCGGTCAATCGCTGAATTAACGCCAGGGGGGTTGACTCAGCCTGTCATCCTTCCGAGGTCGGCAAATTGAGTACCAGTTCACTGGTAATTCCCTGCTTGTCGTTAAAGGCGGCAAAAAGGGTTGGCGTCAGGAAGGGCATCCGGCCGTAAAACATTGCTTCAAAAAGGGGACCGAAAAAACAACAACCACAGTTCCCGAAAAAGGCCAACCCCCGCTTGCGGGGAAAAATGGCCTCTAAAGGTGGTTTTTTAAATTTATATATATATTGTTGCGGATATGGCATTTGGCCTCCATATCCGCTTGTAAATATTCCCCTATTTCCCCAATACTCCCCAACTATCCCCAATCCCCCATTCCCTAGTCCCATTGTCTGTAAACAACACTCTGTAGAACCGACCTTCCCCTTTTTCCCCCATTAAATGTCGTGCCCAGGTCCACCGCATCTCACGTAGACAACTTTCGGACATCTTGCTAGTTATTCTTAGTCTATGTCAGTTAAGGACTCGTTTCCATTAATTCTGACTCTTCGTTGCACCAGAATGTGATTGTATGGCACCAGTACTGAGTTTAGGACCTCCCCATACCTCCTCCCATCTTCCCCATGCAACAACAACAACAACAACAACAACAACAACAACTACAACAACAACTACAACAACAGAGGGGGGCGGCGCGGCGCGGGGAGTGTGCGTCCTCACTCCGGCTCGGTTAGCCGCCATTACCCATGTGCGCCGACGGGGTTACCACGAAGGGGCTGCCTGTCGGCCCCTCGTCAAGGGCGGAGCCGGTAACCCCCCGCACCCAATGAGAAGCAACGGGCCGATTCCATCTGGGGCGGAGCTAACGAGCCGAGGGCGTGTCACTCCCCGCCGGATATGCGCAGCCACTTACCGGACGTGACGTCAGATGCGCCCCCAGCTTGAAAAGACAAGTCGCGACCTCCGAGCGCTGAGCGACCTCCCCGCATCTTTGGACCGGACCGGGTCGATTTTGCCCCTGAGCCAAGGTGCACCTTGAGCCATCGACTACCCGCTTTCCTTGCCATCAATCCCCGTGTGAGTCAGTTTTGTCCTGTTTATCTGTCGTCTGTCGGGGCTATTATAAGACCGTAATTAAGTGCCTATCTTACTATGCTGTACCTCTCATCCCTGTAATCTAAACGTTCCGAACTAATATAACCTCCTCCGGAGGTCTTGAGAACTGAACCCTTGGTGTCGTGTCATTTTAACCCAGCCGTTGTGTCCTTTCCTCAATTGATTTAGCGTAGCGCGACTCGGCCAACGTTCGAGTATAATCGGGTAACTTGTGCGAACACGGCGGCCATTCCGCTCGGCCCATCATAACATCTAAGTCGTGTCAGTAACAATTGGTGTCAGGAGTGTCGGATTCGTACCTGGGACTAAATTCATTTAGCCCAAATTTTGGAACCCCAATTGTACCATTAGGGTAACAATTGGTGTCGAGGAGTGAGATTCGATCCGGAGCGCGTTTTACGCGCTCGAAATTATAACGGCGAAATTTGATTGTGTTTTACAAAATATAAAAACCCGAATTTTGAAAGTCGCGCTATGGCAGACCAAGTCGACTGGGGTCCGGTAGAGGAGAGTGAGGCAGGGTCGATCCAGGACCAAATTGAGGGACATAAGGAGAGCGAAGCAGTGAGGGTAGCAGACGCACAAAATAGCGTCGTTGCGCCCGACGTAGCGGGCGCGCAAAATGGCGCCTCGCAAGAGCGCGCGGTAGCCGAGCCCGCTGTATCAACGGGCTTTAACATGCAGCCGATTGACATGCAGGCCCTCATTGCGCAGCTACAGGCAGCTGTACAGATGAGTATGGGGAGCCAAATTGAGCGATTGGGTGAGCGGTTGGGGAACCGGATGGATGCTCAGGGTGAGCGATTGGAGGGCCAAATGGGGGTAATGAGGGACGAAGCAAGGGGTACTGGTGAGGGGTTAGACAAGAAATTTGGGAAGTTAGACAATAATTTTGAGGAGTTAGACAAGAAATTTGGGAAGTTAGACAATAATTTTGAGGAGTTAGACAAGAAATTTGGGAAGTTAGACAATAATTTTGAGGGGTTAGACAACGGGATAAAAGAGGTGAGAAATGGGTTAATGGGGGTAGAAAACAGAATGGCCGCTCAAAAGAATCAAATGGAAGGGATGCAAAAAGGGTTAGAGGGGTTAGAAAACACCATGGAAGGCAAATTGAGGGACATGAGGGACCAAGCGGAAAGGGGAAGTTAACCAAATGGGGCAGCAGATAGAGGGGGTCAGAATGGGGGTAGAAACCAAACTGGATGCTCACAGGGAGGAAATGGAGCAGATGAGGGTGGCATCTGGGCAGGAGATGCAAGTGATGGGAGAGGAGATCAGAAGAGGTGTGAGTGAGGAGGTCGGAGGAGTGCGCGAGGAGGTGAGGCACTGTAAGGAGCACATGGAGAAGGAGGTGAGAAAGGGGACTGTAAAGTTACAAGGGGGCATAGAGGACCTGACGCAGGAGGTGGAACAGCTGACGGAGGGACAAAAAGGACTAACGGAGCAGGTTCAAAGGAACACTGCGGTATTAGGAGGGTTAAAAGTGACACAGAAAGAACTAAAAGATGACTTGATAGCGACGAAGAGGGAATGTCAGATGATACGTGAGGGACTGACAACGAGGTTGGACGAGGTGATAGAGGTAATGGAGACGAAGGACCGGCAGGTGAGGACGCACATGGAAACGGTCAAGGTAGCCTTGGAGGACGAGCTTGAGGAGACGTACCGGGGACTAAAGGAGGTGAAGCAGAAATTAGAAGAAGTGGAAGAAGGGGTGAGCGAAATTAAGAAGCGACGGAGAGAGGATAAGAAAGAGATAAAAGAGGAGATAAAAGAATTGGTCCAAAGTCTGTGTTTGGATCGTGATGATGTGCTCATTAACCGGATGAGGGATTCGCAGGTGATGGAGGAGGAGAAGCGAAGAGGAAGAGGACCCGGTGTAAGTGGTGACCAATATGGTCGTGCGTATGATGCGCCAGGGGATTTAAGAAGTTTGGGGGTCGAGATGGACCCGGGTGTTCGTGAGAGGCCGTTGGTGAAGTGTGCGACAGGTCTGGTGTGCGAAAAAGGAGGTGTGCGAGAAAGTCCGACTCTGGGGTGTGTGAGGAAAAAGTGCGTGCCAAGGAGTGAGGGTGCTGGTGAGAATGAGTCGGTCGTAGCGCGTGTGCGAGGGAGCACATGGAAGCGCGGTGTGGTAAGTGTTACAGAGGGTGTGACGGGAGAGTGTGCGCAAGAGTGTGCGCGAGAAAGGTGTGTGACGGACGGGTGCATGGGGAAAGAGTGCGCTGTCAAAGGCAAGGAAGAATGCACACCTGTGGTGAGTGTTACAGAGGGTGTAACGGGAGAGTGTGCGCGAGAAAGGTGTGTGACGGACAGGTGCATGAGGAAAGAGTGCGCTGTCAAGAGTAAGGGTGAGTGCGCTGTCAGGAATGGAGGTGAGAGTAGTGAGAGTGACAAGGAGAGTGAGTTGGTTGTGACAGGTGAGCGAGGATGTACACCTGGGATGGAAGGATGCACACCTGGAATGGTAGAGCGTGAGTGGGAATGCACGCTGGAGTTGGTGGTGAGGCACGTGGTTGGGTGTGCGAATGAGAGCACACCTGTGATTGTCACGGAGGAGGTGACAGAGGAGGGGGCGCGAAGAGGTGTGTTGGTGAGGTGTGCGACCAACGAATGTGTGCCAAAGTGTTCGGTGGTCAGGTGTGTGACCAAGGCTGTGAGTGGAATGGGTGTACCTGGGTGTGTAAGGAAAGGTACGAGGAGCATGGAAACGGCTGGATGTGTGAGCAAGGAATGGGCTGTGGGGTGTAAGCGTCCAGGTGAAGCATCGACGGTAACCGGTTTAGAGGTTAGAGCGACTTTTAGCCGAATCGGGCCCTCGGTGCGTGCTGGGCCTCGCTTTGAACGGCCGCGTCCGTGCTCCACTAGGCGGAGCGGGCAGCCCGATAGAAAGGGTCGTCATGGCGACCACTTTTTGTTGAGGCATTCCGGCAGGTCGAGATCGGGACATTGGATGGCTCCACGCCGAGATGGTGCGTGGGATCTCGGCCCGGGTAAGCCCCCGTCCCTGCACCGAGTGCCGGACGCATCCAGCCGCTGGCACAGAACAACCCGCATTCATGGCTTGGCTTTACGAAGCCGGGCTTTGGACAGGAATTGGCGCACCGAGAGGCATTAGTGAGTAGACTGGGTGATGAGGTTAGTGTTTTGGACCCAAAATTAGAGAAAAACAAAATTTGATGATTGGCAAGGGATTGGCAGTAGTGATTGGCAGATGATGGGTAGTGATTGGCAAAAATTTTAATTTGTTGAAATTTGATGTGCAAAATTGGTAGTGAGCGATGGGCCCGGTGGGTAAGGCTGGCATCCCTGCCGCCCTTCCCATGTGGGGGCAAAGGAGCAATAGCTTATGGGGTGTATGGCAGTGGAAACTAGCCCGGGTGGGTTAGGTTATATTGTAGGGATCTAGCGAAGATGACATTAGGTGACGTTAAGTTTAGTTAGTGACTGATACCTGTAGTGGGGACGCAGGTAGTTTAGTGTGGATGATAATGACGAGGGAGCGCAATAGTTTAAAGGGACGACTGGGAAGCGCAAGTTTTAGAAGGGAGTAGTTAGATGAGATGATGCTGTGTGAGAGCTGGACAGGTGTGTGGAGCAGTGTGGAGCAGTGTGTGAGTAATGAGTGTTGTGGATCAGCGCGAATGCGCTTGGGGAGAGAAGGGTGCAGGTGGCACCAGGTGTGAGAGCACAGGTGTGCAGGTACAGGTGTGTGGAGAGAGTTGGAGTAAGTGGTACGGAGTGGTGTGCATGGT
This sequence comes from Myxine glutinosa, assembly GCF_964187855.1. Lineage (NCBI taxonomy): Eukaryota > Metazoa > Chordata > Myxini > Myxiniformes > Myxinidae > Myxine > Myxine glutinosa. The sequence goes on from NW_027616942.1 coordinate 74,618, forward strand.
GCGAAGGTGTGGATGGGGGAAGAGTGGACCCCTTTCACGAGTACCCGGGGCGGGTAGTGTAAGTGTTAGGTAGAGGGTATAGGTAAATTGTGGTTGGATATTGGCATTTGTGGTGCGGTTGCAGAATGGTATGGCGGATGGGTGCATTAGTGTTGTGGAAATGGCTGGGCGTGTAGCCTGTTAGTGTGTGTAGTTGGTTGGGCACTCCACCACTGTGAGGATGTCGGCCAGGTGAGGCCGCAGGTGGGCTCTGGGAGCCGGTAGTTGTGAGTGGGTGCCTGAGGATCCCGGGTGTGGATCGGGCAGCCCAGTGCCAGAGAGGGCACCGAGTGAGGAGAGCGCCAGAGGGCCTTCCCCAGCTAGTTAGGTTAGGGTAAGGAGCAGGTAAGCTCGGAGGCAACTGTAGTGGTGGAGGTGTGCAGGTGGGTAGACCCGCTGGGAGAGGTACACGCCACAGCCCAAAAATTGTGCGAGGGCACCGGGAGATGAATCGGGGGAGTGAGACCCCAAATTGAAAAGCACCACAGTTTGGCCAATGGGAATTGGTTTTTAGAACCCATAGTGTAAGAGGGCCAATGGTTTGGCCGGAGAAAGACCCCGGGTAGTGTAAAGTTGTTAAAGTCATTTAGGAAATAGTTAGGATTGATGAACCTGTCGCACCATACGCAGCCACTTACCTGTGATGATGATGACTCCACACCTGTGTTTTCTTTGTTCTGTGTGCAGGAAATGAGAATTGCTGTGTGGATTTGTGAGACGCATCACGACGTGGATGAGACATTGGGGTGATTCCATCTCTCCCTCCTTAGGAGGGACTGATGATGAATTGGTGATGACAAATTATGATGTTGAGTTGGAAATGGCAAATTTTGATGAGAGTTGAAAATGGCAAATTTGATTGGTTAGGAGGGAGAGAAGACGAATTTGGTATATGGGAGGAACGGGGAAGACAGTAGGGACGTTTGTTGATTTGTAAAGTAGATGTTTATGGGTAGTGTTGTGTTTTGTGGATACAGTAAGGGGTAAGGGAGGGGCCATGTAGGTTACCTGGTGGGGGGGGGGCGTACGGTAGGAACGTACCTGTCTCACCTGGTTCCCATGTGCTCCCAGTGTGCATCATCTGGTATTGCGTGCACTTTTGCGCCCTTACCACCTTACTCACTTGTCTTCTTCTTTTGTCTCCCACCTCCGAGGATCTGGCTTTGGGGCAGAGAGAGAGGAGAGAGAGGTGCTGGCTCCGCAGTTGTGGGCCTGCACTTTCGCTGCTTGCTGCCTGGATCGATACACCATATGGACCGCAATGTTTGTGGCCGCCCACCATGGACCGCAGTCTTTTGCGGCCAAGCACCACCCGTCGATGGACCTATGGGTCAACGTGGCACCTATGCCAGACAGGTGAACCACTAATAGTTGGCCCCCTGACGGCCACAATAAAGAAATGGACGCGGTTGGCGCCTTTCTTTATTTTTAAAGAAGTAAGAAGGCCAAGTGCACCACATGAAGGCAAGACCAGCGGCAGAACATCGGCCGGCTGCGACACCACCGGTGATTTATAAACCCTTTATTGGTGCACCGGATGGTGCTGACTGTGTGAAGGGGTGGTGCTTTTGGTGCTTGGAAGGGGTGCTCTGCACATTATTAAAGGCCGTAAGGCCACAGAGCACTCGTGGGTTGGTGTATCGATGCTGGCATGCGTGCTCTCTCTATGCATAACATCTGCATGTGTTCCTCCAAAAACTGGTCCTGGATCGTAGTGTAAATAGCAGCGTAGTCTTGTAAATAATGCTCCCTACCGGCTGTATGTTTAGTTTGCGAATTCTTTCCGCGCTTCGGTTATCCTGTGGGTGTGTTTCTGTGAGGAGAAGGGTGCAACGTCGCAGGGGGACATATTTACTCATTTGTGAATATCTGTAAAACTGTCGCACTCAGGGTAGAGTTAATAGTAGAGGGAACTACATCTGAGTGCCACACTAAAATAGGTAAAAATTTATCGGGTCGGGACGCCCCGAGGGTAGAGAAGGGTGCAATGTTGCGGATATGGCATTTGGCCTCCATATCCGCTTGTAAATATTCCCCTATTTCCCCAATACTCCCCAACTATCCCCAATCCCCCATTCCCTAGTCCCATTGTCTGTAAACAACACTCTGTAGAACCGACCTTCCCCTTTTTCCCCCATTAAATGTCGTGCCCAGGTCCACCGCATCTCACGTAGACAACTTTCGGACATCTTGCTAGTTATTCTTAGTCTATGTCAGTTAAGGACTCGTTTCCATTAATTCTGACTCTTCGTTGCACCAGAATGTGATTGTATGGCACCAGTAGTGAGTTTAGGACCTCCCCATACCTCCTCCCATCTTCCCCATGCAACAACAACAACAACTACAACAACAACTACAACAACAGAGGGGGGCGGCGCGGCGCGGGGAGTGTGCGTCCTCACTCCGGCTCGGTTAGCCGCCATTACCCATGTGCGCCGACGGGGTTACCACGAAGGGGCTGCCTGTCGGCCCCTCGTCAAGGGCGGAGCCGGTAACCCCCCGCACCCAATGAGAAGCAACGGGCCGATTCCATCTGGGGCGGAGCTAACGAGCCGAGGGCGTGTCACTCCCCGCCGGATATGCGCAGCCACTTACCGGACGTGACGTCAGATGCGCCCCCAGCTTGAAAAGACAAGTCGCGACCTCCGAGCGCTGAGCAACCTCCCCACATCTTTGGACCGGACCGGGTCGATTTTGCCCCTGAGCCAAGGTGCACCTTGAGCCATCGACTACACGCTTTCCTTGCCATCAATCCCCGTGTGAGTCAGTTTTGTCCTGTTTATCTGTCGTCTGTCGGGGCTATTATAAGACCGTAATCAAGTGCCTATCTTACTATGCTGTACCTCTCATCCCTGTAATCTAAACGTTCCGAACTAATGTAACCTCCTCCGGAGGTCTTGAGAACTGAACCCTTGGTGTCGTGTCATTTTAACCCAGCCGTTGTGTCCTTTCCTCAATTGATTTAGCGTAGCGCGACTCGGCCAACGTTCGAGTATAATCGGGTAACTTGTGCGAACACGGCGGCCATTCCGCTCGGCCCATCATAACATCTAAGTCGTGTCCGTAACAATATATATATATATATATACATATATCTATATATATATGTAGGGAGCTGTAATGCCCCTCCCCCTTTGTATATCCTTGCTGCTTTACCAATTACCAAGTATAACCAATTATATGTTTTGTTTTAACTTACTACTGTACTCTTTTATGATACTGAGTTCTTTCTTGTGCATTGAGGATGTGTAATATCCTAATAAGGAGTTCTCTGCCTGTGAGCTCTGGCCTGCGTGGGCACAATCTCTATTTCCCCTTCCCAGGCCTTGGAGGCAACTGTTATCTCTCTTTGCCTTTCTCCTGACTTTGCCATTATCTTGCAAGTTGACAGTTTTATGAGTGTCCACTCCCTTTTGTACTTTCCCAAGCTAGCTTTCTATACAGAAGTTGTAAACATGTTGCCACATAATGCTGACCATCTCCTTATCAGAGCTAACCCATGACTGGCCTTGGATGAACTTCCTTTAATTGACTGAACAACAGGATGGGACTATGGTGGGGGAACCAATGAGCCCATTCTGTCTCTGTGTCTTGTGAGCTAACTCCACCCCTGATTCTCCTTATATAAAGCAATGTTAATTGAATTATTTCAGAGCATCTTGTTGTACTGTTGGTCATTCTTTGTGAGTTTCAATACAACTTTGCTGTCCTCAAGCTTGTGTACTCGAGTTCCAATAAATATATCCGTTGCTCCTTTCTTCTGAGTCTTCTGAGTCCCAAGTCCTAAGTCCCAATCCGACAACTGGTGGCAGCGGTGGGATCAGTCTGGGCAGTCCGGGACGCGGTCCCAGGCAAGTGAGTGGTGAGAGACCAGCTGGCAATTGATCCGGGTCAGGTGAGCTGTGGTTTTCTTTTGTTTTTCCTTTTTAGCCCGGGGGTCAGTCCAAATTGTAACCCACTCTCTCTTGCTCGGTTGCCGTTTGTTCCGTTCCCTGCTCATACCTGTTCCACGAACCTAAATTTAATTACGGACCGCTTGGGTCCTGGAGCAACTGATTGTTTATGGACTCGTCAGGGTAACGTTACGTAAAGGAAAGTGCCCCACGTTGGGCGCCTGAGGTTAAGGGGTAATAGATCTCTGGGTTGTGAGGGTAAGGATAAGGGCGGCGTCCCGATCCGAGGCCTACCCGGGAGACGTCGGGATTTTAAGTAAGATCAGAACTATTACACGGGCGTAGGACGCCAGGAAAGTGCAGTAAGGGTAGGATAGACGGCTGTGTAGGCGGACGAGCCTCTCAGGAGAGTAGGTAGCGCGGCCGTACCACGCGAGGCGGGCGAACCTCACGGGTACAAGGCTGCGAGCCTCTCAGAGTTAGGTAGTGTAGCTGTGCCGCGAGGCGGGAGATCCTCACGAGTACAAGGCTACGCCAGTAAACTAAGGTTTCTTAGGATGGGTAACAGTATAGGTAATAAGACAGTAAAGGCAGGTGAACCGCTTAGACATACCCCAGCATTTTTTATGTTTAAGAGGCATGGCTATGATGCTGTGAGACCAGGGAAGTCATGGGTTGCATTGACGAAGGATTTAGGAGAACCGTGGCCCGAAGGAGGGTCTTTTGCGCTGGAAAAATTGGATGTGTTGTATGAGACATTAGACAAGTTTGAACAGACCACGAAACACTTCCCGCCGGACTACTGGAAAGTCTTTGGCTGGTGGAAGGAAGAAGCGATGAAGCGACACGCAAAGTCGAAACAGGCCAGCTTGGCTGGTGAGGTAACAAAATTCAAGGGTCTGAGGAAACAGGCGAATAAAGAACAGGATGAAGCGCTTAAGGAAATAGAAAAGCAGGCCAACGCGCGACTGATGCCGCTCGTTGAAAACCCAGCCCCCGCGGTAGGGGAGGTAGCGACCAATCTACCCTCCCCAGCCCCAGACCTAAACCCTGTCCCGGGGTTTCAGGCACCACCTATCCTTTCTGCGCCCCTGCTACCACCCCCCTATAACCCCGCTACCATCGCGCCCCAGATACCCCAGAACCACCCGAGCCAGGGAAGGCCGTTTGCACAACTCGGGGCTAACGGAATAGATGACGGGACCGACATCGCAGGGTTCCCGCCACCGATAGGACCGGATGGGTTATACCCCTCACTGGTAGGTGGTACGGGGAAAAGGACCTCACAAACTACCCCATTGGAATGTCAGGAAATAGAGGGAAGGAAAACATTGTGCCCTGTACAAGTTATCGGAGTTGACGCCCAAGGACAGGGGGTTCGAGAAAGGGTACCATGGAAAGAATCCTCTTTAACTGTAATGCGGGAAAGGATTCAACATTTGCTTATTGAGGATCCGCGGCAGATAGTGCCGACTATGTCGAATTGGTTTATAGCTGGCGAGTGCGACTATCGAGACATAACTCATATGGGAGTATCCGTGCTCCCACCCAAAGTATGGGAAAGGGCTAGACTAAGAGCACACTGGCCGCCGGCCGATCCAAGGGCAGCAGGAGCGGGCCAGATAACACTAGTGCAATGGGATGCACTGAAGGTCCGGCTGCTGGGTGCCATCGAACATGCGCTGTTGCCAGCAGGGGGTCCGGATTGGGGAAAAATCGGGGCCATAAAACAAAAGGCAGGAGAACCAATTGGAGAGTACCGAGAAAGGTTGGAAAAGGCCATTGCGCGCTGGGGAGGACTGGGTCCGATGCAGCTGGTAGGGCTACCTCAACCATTGGTAAATCAATATCTAATCGAGGGGCTTCGGCCGGTATTAAAGAAACAGGTACAGACCGTCCTCTTCGGCTGGAAGGGAATGACAACCAACGAATTATGCGACAAACTGGAACAATGCCCGGGCTCCTCCCTAGAGGAGAAGAAGGATATTAAGGAGGAAATATTGCAAATGTTTGTCCAAGAGAAACGGGCTCAATTTAATCAGAATAAAAAGGGGGATCAGAGTCAGAACTACATACACGAACAGTGCCAGAAGTGGGGACCTGTTCGAGGTCCAGAGGAACATAGGAGGAGTTGTTATCCTCTTTTCTATAAGGGCCAATTTCCCAACGGAGAGTGGATCCACAACGAAAATGAAAACTGCGACGGTTGTACTGAGGAAGACTTTGGACTAATTAATATGAACGAGGTAAAACAACAATGGACAATACCACCCCCTCTTCCCCCTCCTCCTCAAACCCCTCAAACTTGGACTGTGCAAGGGCCCCCTCCCCAAAATTGGTATCCACCAAGACCCCTTCTCCAAACCCCCGGACCACCCCCCAATAGTGGGATGCAGAATGGACCAAGGGGGAACTGGGCCCCGCCTCGGGGCCCGCCGCAGTGGCAACCAGTGAACCAGTCACATTGGGGGCCGCCAGAACGCCGGCAGGGCGGAAGGGGCGCTGTAGAGGGACGACCTATGCCCTCCGCACCACCGGTTCCGCAGGAACCGTGCCATTATTGCAAGCAGATGGGACACTGGATACGTGATTGCCCAAAGGCTCGTAAGGGGTTTCAGCCCCAATACAATAGAGGGGCCTATTGACGGGACGCTGGCGAGTCGCCCAAGGAGTGTCCTCTCTTGACCATGACACCGGCAGAGGAACCAACCATGATGTTGGACGTGGAGGGAAGACAATTAGAATTTCTCGTAGATACGGGTGCGACTCGCAGCACAATTAACAAGGGGCAATTGCCCTCTTTGCGCCCTACGGCCAGGAACGTTCAAATACTGGGTGTTTCGGGTTTACCCCAAGCGCTTCCTATTTCGGAGGAAGTGCGAGTAACATGCGGCCCGCTGGAGGCTAAACATGCTTTCTTGATGACCACTACCGCCCCGACGAATTTGTTGGGACGGGATTTATTGTGCCGTTTGGGCTGTCAAATCTCATGTACCGAGGAGGGAGTTTTTGTAGACGTCGCGGAATCTAAACGCGACTTGGTAATGACGGCCTTGTCTCGGCCCGGCCCCACCGTGTATTGGTGGCGCATGGATGAATGGGCTCTGGCTACCTGGACGCATATCATAGATAATGTGTGTTTGGACAATGCAGTTCTGCGAGATTGGCTACAACTGCACGAAATTTCGATAAAAACCTTAAAGGATAATCCACCCCATTGCACTGCGTACTATGATGCAACGGGCGAGGACGAGAATTATCGAGAGAAGGTTAAGGAAAAGCTGGGCGAGCGCACGCCTATACACTTGTCACGGATGTGGATCGGCCGCGAGGGAATAGGAATCGAGGCAGTCCTAACCTCGAGTCAGCGTGCGTTGACCCAATACCCCGAAGGAGCGGCAGCCCATGTTACCCTCACTACTGCCAAGGGGTGGCCGCCGGAAAGTGTAGGTTGGATGGTAGGGAGGTTACGAGAAGTTCCCCTACAAGGTTATCGGAGTAAGAAAGGCCGCTGGACTTTGAAACGGCTCCAAAATGGCGAAGGTTTTTCAATTGACTTCAAGACACAACGGAGGGATGGAGTGTTCGAAGCGACAGAGTTGCCTCCTAAGGGCACCTATGCCATGAGGGCAGTGCTGACGGACCCGGGTGAGTCAGATTACCTCCTAGCGGAGGTGCCAGACAATTTATGGCCCAAAAGCGACGGTGAGGTTGGACGGATGCGAGACGCCAAACCTCTAGTGATAGCAGTGCAGCCGGGGATGCGCTTGCCAAATGTAAAACAGTATAAGCTACGACCTGAGGCCGACGTAGGCATAGCACCAGTGATTCAATCCCTAGTGGAACAGAAGATTATCGTGGAAACTAACAGCCCATGTAATACACCAATTTTGCCAGTTAAAAAGCCGTCAAAGGACAAATGGAGATTTGTACAGGATTTAAGGGAGGTAAACAAGGTAATACAGGGCATACACCCACTAGTTCCAAACGGAGAAACCCTCATGATGTCAATTCCGCCGGACGCAACATACTTCACGGTCATCGACCTTTGTTCTGCGTTTTTCTCTGTGCCCATCGCGCCTGAGTCACAATACTTGTTCGCTTTCACCCATAGGGGGCGCCAGTATACTTGGACAGTGCTACCTCAGGGGTTTTCAGATAGCCCCACTCTGTTTTCCCGGGCGCTGCACCGCGACCTGGCGGATGTGGAATTGAAGGGAGGGTCAGTGTTGCTGCAATACGTTGACGATTTGTTGGTTTGCTCCCCTTCAAAGGAGGCGTGCGAAATGGATTCCTTGGCCCTATTAAAGGCCTTGGCGGCCAAAGGCCACAAAGTAGGCAGACCAAAACTTCAGTTTGTGCGGCAGGTTGTAACTTACTTGGGACACGCCATTTCGCACGGAAAACGAGAATTGGATGCTGGACGAGTGACCGCTATTATGGAGCTGCCTCGCCCTTGCTCGCAACGGCAACTGCTGCGCTTCCTAGGTATGACGGGATATTGCCGCACTTGGATACTTGATTTTGCGCTGCTAGCTAAGCCACTATACGAGGCAACCAGATCAACCGCCTCGGACGAATTGGTATGGACACCAGAAATGAGGCGAGGTTTTGACGGGCTGAAACAGGCGCTGGTTACGGCACCGTCATTAGGACTCCCGGATTATGCGAAACCATTTACCCTTTACACTCACGCCGTGGGAGGTTTCGCCCAGTCAGTTTTGACACAGACCCATGGGGATAAGGAGCGGCCGGTAGCCTACTTTAGTAAAAAGTTAGACCCGGTCGAACAAGGGTTTCCGGTGTGCTTGCAAGCCGTGGCAGCGGCCAGGTACGCAGTAGAAAGAACAGCGGACATTGTTATGGGACACCCAGTAACGCTACGGGTACCACATTGCGTCACTTCGCTGTTGTTACAGCGAAGCACACAGCATTTGTCTAACACTAGATTAATGCAATACGAATCCGCACTGATCACTGCAGCCAACATCACGATCGAACGTTGCACGACGCTCAACCCAGCCTCACTGATGCCCACCCCAGAGGAGGGCGAACCTCATGTGTGCACCGACGTTGTGCAGCTAGTCTCCACGGTGCGATCGGATTTAAAGGACAATCCCTTAGAATATCCCGACTGTACATATTATGTCGATGGATCAGCTAGGCGCGCATGGGACGGGTCCCTGTTGTCCGGGTACGCCGTGTGCTCGGATAGCGAAACGGTAGAGAGCGGGCGTCTTCCACCTACATTTTCCGCACAGCAGGCGGAGCTGTGCGCCTTAACTAGAGCGTGCAGCTTGGCGGAAGGCCTTGCCGTCAACATTTACACAGATTCGGCCTACGCTCACGGCGTAGTCCACGACAAAGGAGCCATCTGGAAGATGAGAGGTTTTCTCACATCTGCCGGTTCAGTGATAAAGAATGGCGCGCTGGTAGAAGGGCTCCTCCGAAGCATTTTACTTCCCCGCGCTATCGCGGTAATTAAGTGTCGTGGCCACCAAAGGGCGGACACTGACGTTGCCCGGGGCAATGCAAGGGCGGACGAGGCGGCAGGAAAGGCCGCCAACCAACAGATAGAACGCAACATGCCGATGGTGACACGAGCACAGAAGACAGCCGCACAGATTGCTGACATACCGACTGCGGGACCACCCGCCACACCAACTAAGGACGATATCATAAATTTGCAAAATGCTGCACCGACGGCCGAACACGAGGTCTGGCTCAAACGAGGAGCGATACGCCCTGGGCCAGGGGAAATGTGGACCCTTGATGAAAAACCTATAGCACCCCAGGCTTTACTGCCTTGGCTGGCACGCATGGCTCATCAGAATGGTCATGTGTGCCAGAGGGGGGTGATGGGACAGATAGACTACACTTGGGCAGCGCCAGGACTGTCACGGATTGTATCCGAAGTGTGCCGATCGTGTGTGGTCTGCCAGCAACACAATAGAGGGGCGCCACCGAGACATGCACATGATGGGGGACGGCCCCCGCCTAGTGGGCCGTTCGCAACTATTGAGTTCGATTTTACAGAATTGGAACCAAGCATGTCGTTTCGCTATGTGTTGGTAATCGTAGATACGTTCACCAAATGGGTCGAAGCATACCCATGCGTCAAATCCGATGCTCCGACAGTAGTGAAGCGCCTCGTGCGGGATTTTATGTGCAGATTTGGCATTCCCCAGATAATTTCGTCAGATCAAGGAGGCCATTTCACGGCGCAGGTGGTTAAGGGCATCCTGAAGGCGTTGGGCGTTAAACAATCCTTCCATTGCGTCTACCACCCACAGTCCTCAGGACTTGTGGAACGAACGAACAAGACTTTAAAGAATAAACTAGCGAAACTTTGCGCAGACACAGGCTTGAGGTGGCCAGAGGCTCTTCCGCTTGCATTAATGAGCATTCGTTCCACCCCGGGTCGCACTACGGGCCTTTCCCCCCACGAAATATTAATGGGACGACCTATGAGCTTGCCCGTTTCAGCACCAACAGACATGTCCACCCTTGCTTTGCCAGTAATGGATGACATGCTTTTGAGATTTTGCATAGGCTTGTCGAATGTGGCACGCAGCATCCATGCTCGAGTACGAGAGGCGCTGCCTGAACCAATAGGCCACGCCATCCACAACTTCCAGGCCGGCGACTGGGTGCTCGTAAAGCACTTCACCCGCAAGGCTGCTTTGGAGCCACGGTGGAAGGGACCATTCCAGGTGCTACTAGTCACACCGACGGCAGTCTTCTGCGAGGGTAAACCTTCGTGGATCCACGCCACCCATTGTAAGTTGTCCATTCCCGCACCACAAGTCACACAAGACACCGCACCCCTCACTGCTGAAGACACCGCACCTCACACTGCCGAAGACAATGCATCGCCTAGGGCACCACAGTCTCCTAAGGGCGGCAATGACGGTCATGATGATGGGAATTCTGGGTAGCTGCCTCAAACCCCCTGCCGGAGATAGGCTCTTGAACTTTGAGCGACTGAGAAAGGACCTCCCCAAGTACCCAGGACCCGACAACTATTCAGCATTTTCCCTCTACCCCGTCAAGTATATAACGGCTAACTGGGGAGACAAAATAGCGGTGAATTGCTGCAACCTGGAAACGAGCTTTAAGTGGTTATCTGTAAGATGGGCGGAAGCTATAGTGGTACACAATAACACACCACAGGCACGGATGACAAGAACACGCCTAGTCCTGACTAAGGTTAGGAAAGTGGAAAATGGAACATATGGGGACATAAGCGGCCGACATGCCCGAGGATATGGATGGGGCAAGGGTGTTGAGAATACTACCCTCATGTTGCATTATGCCCCCATTGGTCCGGATACAACAATGATACTTGAATGTGGAATATGGCCCCCTCGCACGACAATCCCAAATGGAACCACATCTTACCTTCGACCTAGTTGCGCCGCTTACGTCATTAAAACCCCGCCTGCCCAGAAAGTAAGAAAGAAGCCAGAGGAGAACACATACTGGAAGGTCGCACGGCATATGGCCACATTACAAAATAGGACACGGTGTTGGATGTGTATGCACCTTCCCCGCACCAGCACAACAGGAATACCAATGGTAGCGTTACCCCTATCACTCAATGATTTGTGCTCAAAGCCACTAGACACCAAATGCCTTAGTACAACCCTGACAAGCCAAGGTTCTGACGGAACTGCGTGTAAACGAGTTTTCCAGTATTCGCCCCCCATCCAGTCCCAACACTTTGAGGAACGCCCGGCGCCGGTTTGGGTTAAACCGGCTAGGGGGGCCCTCTGCTTAGAAGGAAAGGGCCAAATAACGGTAGGCAAATCTGTGTGTAGAGCTACCCTCCTCGCGGACCCTAGGGAAGGGAAACACATGCTGTTAGTAAATGTTACGAGTTCGCCCTTACATAATCTCACACACCTCCAGTTGGCATGGGAGGGGGTAAACGGAACAAACACTATCGCAGACCGTCGCACTTGCATGACCACTCATTTAGTGGCTCCACACGGAACCATGTTTGTATGCGGGAACAAAGCTTACCCATATTTACCTGATAATTGGGGAGGACGTTGCTATTTAGGATCAGTTTTCCCAGAAATGGAAATGCGACAACACTTGCATAATACCCCCGCACTCATAAGGACACAACGAAGCACCCATTGGAACGACGACGGCACCACCACCTTACATGGCGCTGATTGGGAGAAGGCCGTTAGTTTCTTTTTCCCATGGGCTGGGACGGTCATGAGCAGTTACCGCATTGACAAAATTGCGTTAATCTTAGAAACTGTGGCCAACGCCACCGCTACAGCACACGACGAAATGTTGGACACAGTTGTCCATCTGCGTACAATGGTTATGCAAAATAGGGTTGCATTAGATATGCTATTGGCAGAACGAGGAGGGGTATGTGGGATAATTGAGGGTAAATGTTGCACTTTTATTCCTGACCCCTCACAGGGCGTCAGTGCTGCTATTATAACGTTAAGGGAAAGTGCTCACTCATTGACAAGGGATCGAATGGATCGGGAAGCCTCCCACCAGTGGCTTACCGACTGGTTCAAAGGGTGGACAGGCACAATTGTAAAGTGGGTACTAACCGCCTTGGCAATAGTCCTTGGAATCGTGGTTTGTTGTGTAATAATCAAGGCTTTAGTCCTTGCGTGTGTGAGGAAGTTTTCCACAGGATGGACACTGAAGACGACAACAGAAAAGGCCATGGTGATGCTTGAAAAGCTGACCGCGGGTCCAGATGACACACTGGCCACCGACGTAACTGCAGACCGCGGATCCTGGAACGACGACCCGGACGAGCCACTGGGCCGCGACAATGAGATCTCCGCTTCCGAAGATTGTTCTTCCATTGTTGATATTACCGATAATGATGTCGAGTACACTTATGCGGACCTCGAAGCATTTCCGGCTGCCAGGAGGCCGTTCAAACTGGGCCCCGACACGTCGAATGAAGAAATCGACGATTTCCTGAAGGATTCCTCTCGTTTCTTCACGATATGCCATGCCGTGGCTATGACTATGGGTGACCGTCGACGCCACAGGCCTACGCCACCTGAGAATAATGTTACTGATGATGTTACCAATGATGATGTGGGCCACTTGCGAGGGTCCCCGACTGATGTTTATATTTCAATGCAGGCTTTGCCTCCCCATGTCTCACAAGCCCACAGTGAGTCAAACGCCACTGACCCAGTCCGGGATTTGGACCCAGCTGTGAACCCAAGCCCGGATGGAGAGGAACTCGATCGTGAAAATACTCTGAGTTCCGAGTCTGATTGTTTTGGAGATTCGCCCGTGGATAACAGCGAAGCAAGCAGCATCGCCTCGGACGATCTCGACTTTGACCCAAAGGAAGTTTCTCTCCCACCTTTGGATCGTTATGCTTTATTTCATGGCCATAGGTTCGAGCCACCTGATACTGACGATGTTGTGTCTTCCCCAGATCACCAGCACGTAAGAGACCTCATGAACATGAATATCGATTGAGCGCTGAAGATCTACAAGGATTTCACTTGGGGAAGCCTGGGCGAGCTCCAGTTGGGGAGGAGTCCGGCTGCACCTCTGTGGACCAAGGGTGGGTCGGAGATCTTCCTGGGTGTGGACCCCGGTGGAACCAGAGGTCTTCGTTGTGGATTTGGCGCGCTATTCGATCTTCATGTCTCTACGGTCTCACCTCATACACCCATCTACACCTGCCTTACATCATACATCCACTTACACCCACTTGCACCCACACACCCGCGGATCACCCTGCTGAGTGCGCTGTGCGGTACGGGGGTACGGGACATGCTCACTGGGGTGCATTCGTGCGGTACGTTACGTTTAGTGAATCCTTTACACTGTCTCTCCCACCTCTTTTGGTGGATTTTGTGTGCCATTTGATCACTCTGCTTTTACGGCCTTACTGTGCATACTCACATACAGACGCGAATCATCCTACTGAGTTTGTGTGGTGCTTTGGTACGGGACATTCTTACGGGGCTGCCTTCGCGTGATATGTTGAATGATTTTTCTGTTTTGTTTGAAATAAAGGCCTTTGATTGGCTCGTAGATAACTTTGTATCTTAGATCCAAAAGGGCGGTATGTAGGGAGCTGTAATGCCCCTCCCCCTTTGTATATCCTTGCTGCTTTACCAATTACCAAGTATAACCAATTATATGTTTTGTTTTAACTTACTACTGTACTCTTTTATGATACTGAGTTCTTTCTTGTGCATTGAGGATGTGTAATATCCTAATAAGGAGTTCTCTGCCTGTGAGCTCTGGCCTGCGTGGGCACAATCTCTATTTCCCCTTCCCAGGCCTTGGAGGCAACTGTTATCTCTCTTTGCCTTTCTCCTGACTTTGCCATTATCTTGCAAGTTGACAGTTTTATGAGTGTCCACTCCCTTTTGTACTTTCCCAAGCTAGCTTTCTATACAGAAGTTGTAAACATGTTGCCACATAATGCTGACCATCTCCTTATCAGAGCTAACCCATGACTGGCCTTGGATGAACTTCCTTTAATTGACTGAACAACAGGATGGGACTATGGTGGGGGAACCAATGAGCCCATTCTGTCTCTGTGTCTTGTGAGCTAACTCCACCCCTGATTCTCCTTATATAAAGCAATGTTAATTGAATTATTTCAGAGCATCTTGTTGTACTGTTGGTCATTCTTTGTGAGTTTCAATACAACTTTGCTGTCCTCAAGCTTGTGTACTCGAGTTCCAATAAATATATCCGTTGCTCCTTTCTTCTGAGTCTTCTGAGTCCCAAGTCCTAAGTCCCAATCCGACATATATATATATCTATATATATCTATATATATATATATATATATCTATATATATATATCTATATATATATATATATATATATATATATATATATATATATATATATATATATATATATATATATATATATATATCTATATATATATATATATATCTATATATATATATATATATCTATATATATATATATATATATATATCTATATATATCTATATATATATATATATATATATATATATATATATATATATATATATATATATATATACACAAAGAATTAAGTTAAGCACCCCCCCCGTTTTTTTACAACCTCGCACATTACAAGTTTGTTGTCGTCAAAACAGTGTAATATACCCATGATATTGCTATATTTTCTGGAGAAGTGATATTATGGTCACATAAAAACATAACAATCATGCCGTTTTCAATATTTTATTCTGAATAATTTAAGGTGAAATTTTTTGGGAATTTTAGGCATATTTTCACCTCAATTTAAGTATGGAGCTATAGGTCCATCACGGACAGTGTGGATGACGTTTATGTTTTCTAACGTACAGTCATTGTTCTGAGAAGACCTCTAGCGATCTTTGCGTCAATAACGTGTGTAGGACCCACGTGATCGTGCTGCACGAGCGATGGGCGTCACAGATGAGTGCACTCATCTGCATTTCATCAATGGATAATTGCTAATGTCATACCAATCATTATTTGATCTCACATACCTTAGAATATATGCCAATGTATACATATACACAAAGAATATATATTAGGGGGTGCTTACCTTAATTCGTTGTGTAGGGGTGCTTAACTTAATTCTTTGTGTATATATACATATATATATATATATATATATATATACATATATATATATATAAATATATATATATATATTGTTGCGGATCCGGGGGTTGGTGCTCCCCTTACCAAGGGGGGATTAATCCCCTTGTCTTTTAAGCTGGCCGTTCCCCCAGTCCTGGAAATTATAACGCTCCTCCGCGGTCGAGATTGGCCAGGGTGATTGGTCAATGGAGTCCCAAATACCTGCGTGCCAATCCCGCCGCAAAGCAGGGAAATAACTCCCGCTCGAACCACGGACAGATGGAAATTGCCGAGCGGTTTAGCAATCCGAAGCCCGAGCCGTTAGCAAAAAGACTAACCCGATTCTGAGCGGTTCCTAGATCGTGCCACAGGTACTCAATCGAAAGAAAGGACGGATGCGATCGGATAAGAGGAAACCCAGAGAATAAGAAGCACAGGTGTAATTTATTAATTATGCACAAAACCAAACCCGAAGAAGAAACGGAAGGGAAGAATGTACAAGAAGAAGAAGAAGCAAACACAGAGCAAGCTTAACTGTACAGTCTTACTTATCCCCAGGACAAACAAACAGACTTACAGCGCGCGACCGGACCTTACGAATATAGCGGGGGAAACTGGGACGTGTACGTACTACGTCGACCACTCTCTCTCTCTCTTACAGTTCGTGCAGTTCATGCAAAAAGGAGTTCGCCAGCAGTCTTTTCACTCGTACCTTGTGCCTTCCCCCGAGTCTCGGTGAAAAGGCTTGCGCTCGCGCTTATATTACACGCTTGCGATCAAGCCGCGGTTCATGGGGACAGGCCCATCGGCGAGCTCACCTCAGCCCTGGTTGGTTGGCGAGGGCTCCTTGGCTCCACCTTCGATGACGTGTTCACAGGGGCCACGCCTTCTCCCGGCGCTCCGCCCTTCTTCTCCAGCTTGACCGCGTGCTTAATGGCGTTTGGAGCGAGGCAGCGAACAACCAAAAGCGAGGAACACCAATTTGAGAGAGAGTGGTAAAATGTACAGAATAGGGCCTATGTTATTTGATTAATGCAACGCAGATTCAACTAATGGGAACATGGCCTTACCTAAACACATATTAAGGAAATATCTAAAGGTTTTATGGTGAGCTACGTGTTGTAATATGGCCTAACTAAGGGTGCGACCTTTGACCTTTTCCAAAGAGAATTATTTACAAGTTATTTACAAGTGAGGGTTCTAAAAACCGCAACAATATATATATATATATATATATATATGGTGGCTGGGGGTGGGGGTATGTACGCATCCAGGTGTAGTTGCTGCATGTGGATGTGTATGTGCCCCTGCTGGCCCACCTTAGCTGACCGTATCGAGGTTGAAGGGCCGAAACGGGGTTCTAAAACCCCATATATATATATATATATATATATATATATATATATATATATATATATATATATATATATATATATATATATATACATATATATACATACAGTATATACATACAGTATATACATATATATATACATATATATACATATATATATATATATACATATATATACATACATATATATACATACATACATATATATACATACATATATATACATACATACATATATATACATACATATATATACATACATATATATATATATATATATATATGTCGGATTGAGACTTAGGACTTGGGACTCAGAAGAACTCAGAAGAAAGGAGCAACGGATATATTTATTGGAACTCGAGTACTCAAGCTTGAGGACAGCAAAGTTGCATTGAAACTCACAAGGAATGACCAACAGTACAACAAGATGCTCTGAAATAATTCAATTAACATTGCTTTATATAAAGGAAAGTCAGGGGTGGAGTTAGCTCACAAGACACAGAGACAGAATGGGCTCATTGGGTCCCCCACCATAGTCCCATCCTGTTGTTCAGTTAATTAAAGGAAGTTCATCCAAGGCCAGTCATGGGTTAGCTTCTGATAAGGAGATGGTCAGCATTATGTGACAACATGTTTACAACTTTCTGTATAGCAGCTGGCCTGGGAAAGTACAAAGGGGAGTGGTCACTCGTAAAACTGTCAACTTGCAAGATAATGGCAAAAACAGGAAACAGGCAAAGAGAGATAAGGGTTGCCTTCAAGGCCTGGAAAGGGGAACTAGAGATTGCGCCCACGCAGGCCAGAGCACAAAGGCAGAGAACTCCTTATTAGGATATTACACATCCTCAATGCAGTAGAAAGAACTCAGTATCATGAGAGAGTACAGTAGCAAGTCAAAACAAAACATATAATTGGTTATACTTGGTAATTGGTAAAGCAGCAAGGATATACAAAGGGGGAGGGGCATTACAGCTCCCTACATACCGCCCTTTTGGATCTAAGATACAAAGTTATCTACGAGCCAATCAAAGGCCTTTATTTCAAACAAAAACAGAAAAATCATTCAACATATCACGCGAAGGCAGCCCCGTAAGAATGTCCCGTACCAAAGCACCACACAAACTCAGTAGGATGATTCGCGTCTGTATGTGAGTATGCAATGTAAGGCCGTAAAAGCAGAGTGATCAAATGGCACACAAAATCCACCAGAAGAGGTGGGAGAGAGAGAGAGTGTAACTAAACGTAACGTACCACACGAATACAGCCCAGTGAGCATGTCCCGTACCCAGTACCGCACAACGAACCCAGCAGGCTGATCCGCGGGTGTGTGGGTGCAAGTGGGTGTAAGTGGATGTATGATGTAAGTCGGGTGTAGATGGGTGTATGAGGTGAGACCGTAGAGACATGAAGATCGAATAGCGCGCCAAATCCACAACGAAGACCTCTGGTTCCACCGGGGTCCACACCCAGGAAGATCTCCGACCCACCCTTGGTCCACAGAGGTGCAGCCGGACTCCTCCCCAACTGGAGCTCGCCCAGGCTTCCCCAAGTGAAATCCTTGTCGATCTTCAGCGCTCAATCGATATTCATGTTCATGAGGTCTCTTACGTGCTGGTGATCTGGGGAAGACACAACATCGTCAGTATCAGGTGGCTCAAACCTATGGCCATGAAATAAAGCATAACGATCCAAAGGTGGGAGAGAAACTTCCTTTGGGTCAAAGTCGAGATCGTCCGAGGCGATGCTGCTTGCTTCGCTGTTATTCAAGGGCGAATCTCCAAAACAATCAGACTCGGAACTCAGAGTATTTTCACGATCGAGTTCCTCTCCATCCGGGCTTGGGTTCACAGCTGGGTCCAAATCCCGAACTGGGTCAGTGGCGGTTGACTCTCTGTGGGCTTGTGAGACATAAAGGTGAGCTCGTGAAACATGGAGAGGCAGAGCCTGCATTGAAACATAAACATCAGCCGGGGACCCTCGCAAGTGGCCCACATCATCATTGGTAACATCATCAGTAACATTATTTCCAGGTGGCGTAGGCCTGCGGAGTGGACGGCCCATAGTCATAGCCACGGCATGGCATATCGTGAAGAAACGAGAGGAATCCTTCAGGAAATCGTCGATTTCTTCTTCCGACGTGTCGGGGCCCAGTTTAAACGGCCTTCTGGTAGCCTGAAATGCTTCGAGGTCCGCATAAGTGTACTCGACATCATTATCGGTAATATCAGCAATGGAAGAACAATCTTCGGAAGCGAAGATCTCATTGTCGCGGCCCAGGGACTCGTTCAGGTCGTCGTTCCAGGATCCGCGACTGGCAGTTGAGTTGACAGCTGGTGTGTCATCCGGACCCGCGATCCGCTGGTCGATCATCACCATGGCCTTTTCCGGTGTCGTCTTCAGTGTCCAGCCTGTGGAAAACTTCCTCACACACGCAAGGACTAAAGCCTTGATTATCACACAACTAACCACGATTCCAAGGACTATTGCCAAAGCGGTTAGTACCCACTTTACAATTGTGCCTGTCCACCCTTTGAACCAGTCGGTAAGCCACTGGTGGGAGGCTTCCCGATCCAAGCGATCCCTTGTCAATGAGTGAGCGCTTTCCCTTAACGTTATAATAGCAGCACTGACACCCTGTGAGGGGTCAGGAATAAAAGTGCAACATTTACCCTCAATTATCCCACATACCCCTCCTCGTTCTGCCAATAGCATATCTAATGCAACCCTATTTTGCATAACCATTGTACGCAGATGGACAACTGTGTCCAACATTTCGTCGTGTGCTGTAGCGGTGGCGTTGGCCACAGTTTCTAAGATTAACGCAATTTTATCAATGCGGTAACTGTTCATGACCGTCCCAGCCCATGGGAAGAAGAAGCTAACGGCTTTCTCCCAATCAGCGCCGTGTAAAGTAGTGGTGTCGTCGTCGTGCCAATAAGTGCTTCGTTGTGTCCTTATGAGTGCGGTGGTATTATGCAAGTGCTGTCGCATTTCCATCTCTGGGAAAACTGATCCTAAATAGCAAATTCCTCCCCAATTATCAGGTAAATACGGGTAAGCTTTATTCCCGCATACAAACATGGTCCCGTGCGGGGCCACTAAATGGGTGGTCATGCAAGTGAGAAGACCTGGGATAGTGTTTGTCCCGTTTTCCCCTTTCCATGCCAACTGGAGGTGTGTGAGGTTATGCAAGGGCGAGCTTGTAACGTTCACTAGGAGCGTGTGTTTCCCTTTTCTCGGGTCCGCGGGAAGGGTATCTCTACACACGGATTTGCCTACCATTACTTGGCCCTTTCCTTCTAAGCAGAGGGCCCCCCATGCCGGCTTGACCCAAACCGGCGCCGGACGTTCCTCAAAGTGTCGGGACAGGATGGGAGGGGAGTACTGGAAAACTCGTTTACACGCGGTTTCATCAGAACCTTGGCTTGTCAGAGTTGTACTAATGCATTTGGTATCTAGTGGCTTCGAGCACAAATCATTGAGTGATAGGGGTAACACTACCATTGGTATGCCTGCTGTGCTGGTGCGGGGAAGGTGCATACACATCCAACACTGTGTCCTATTCTGTACTGTGGCCATATGCCGTGCGACCTTCCAGTATGTGTTCTCCTCTGGCTTCCTTCTTACTTCCTGGGCAGGAGGGGGTTTAATGACGTAGGCGGCACAACTAGGCCGGAATTGGTGTTGGGTATCTCCCCTCTTTTTGTTCCTTCTAATCAGCGTGCGCGGGGGCCATATTCCACATTCAAGTATTATCGTGGTGTGTGGGCCGACGAGGGCATGCGACAGTAGGAGAGTAGTATTGTCGATGCCCGTGCCCCATTGATATCCTGCGGCGGCGTGACTATTCACGGTCCCAGTAAACCTTCCATTTTCCACCTGTCTAACTTTAGTTAAGACTATGCGTGGGGTTGTCATGCGTGCCTGTGGTGTCCCATTGTGTACCACCATGGCTTCCATCCATCTTACAGATAACCACTTGAAATGTGTCTCCAACTCACAGCAATGTACTACTATCCCCTGTCCCCGGGGAGCCGTTATGTATTTGACGGAGTAAAGTTTAAATAACGTGTAGTTGTCGTGTCCTGGGTATTTGGGGAGATCCTCTCTCAGTGGGTTAAACTGCAGAAGCCTATCCTTGGCGGGGTTTGTTAGGCAGCTGCCCAGAATTCCCATCATCATGACCGTCATCGCCGCCCTTAGGAGACTGTGGTGCCCTAGACGGTGCATTGTCTTCAGCGGTGTGAGGTGTGGTGTCTGCAGCAATGTGAGGTGCGGTGTCTTGTGTGGCTTGTGGTGCGGGGATGGACAACTTACAATGGGTGGCGTGGATCCACGAAGGTTTACCCTCGCAGAAGACTGCCGTCGGTGTGACCAGTAGCACCTGGAATGGTCCCTTCCACCGTGGCTCCAAAGCAGCCTTGCGGGTGAAGTGCTTCACGAGCACCCAGTCGCCGGCCTGAAAGTTGTGGATGGCGTGGCCTATTGGTTCAGGCAGCGCCTCTCGTACTCGAGCATGGATGCTGCGTGCCACATTCGACAAGCCTATGCAAAATCTCAAAAGCATGTCATCCATTACTGGCAAAGCAAGGGTGGACATGTCTGTTGGTGCTGAAACGGGCAAGCTCATAGGTCGTCCCATTAATATTTCGTGGGGGGAAAGGCCCGTAGTGCGACCCGGGGTGGAACGAATGCTCATCAATGCAAGCGGAAGAGCCTCTGGCCACCTCAAGCCTGTGTCTGCGCAAAGTTTCGCTAGTTTATTCTTTAAAGTCTTGTTCGTTCGTTCCACAAGTCCTGAGGACTGTGGGTGGTAGACGCAATGGAAGGATTGTTTAACGCCCAACGCCTTCAGGATGCCCTTAACCACCTGCGCCGTGAAATGGCCTCCTTGATCTGACGAAATTATCTGGGGAATGCCAAATCTGCACATAAAATCCCGCACGAGGCGCTTCACTACTGTCGGAGCATCGGATTTGACGCATGGGTATGCTTCGACCCATTTGGTGAACGTATCTACGATTACCAACACATAGCGAAACGACATGCTTGGTTCCAATTCTGTAAAATCGAACTCAATAGTTGCGAACGGCCCACTTGGCGGGGGCCGTCCCCCATCATGTGCATGTCTCGGCGGCGCCCCTCTATTGTGTTGCTGGCAGACCACACACGATCGGCACACTTCGGATACAATCCGTGACAGTCCTGGCGCTGCCCAAGTGTAGTCTATCTGTCCCATCACCCCCCTCTGGCACACATGACCATTCTGATGAGCCATGCGTGCCAGCCAAGGCAGTAAAGCCTGGGGTGCTATGGGTTTTTCATCAAGGGTCCACATTTCCCCTGGCCCAGGGCGTATCGCTCCTCGTTTGAGCCAGACCTCGTGTTCGGCCGTCGGTGCAGCATTTTGCAAATTTATGATATCGTCCTTAGTTGGTGTGGCGGGTGGTCCCGCAGTCGGTATGTCAGCAATCTGTGCGGCTGTCTTCTGTGCTCGTGTCACCATCGGCATGTTGCGTTCTATCTGTTGGTTGGCGGCCTTTCCTGCCGCCTCGTCCGCCCTTGCGTTGCCCCGGGCAACGTCAGTGTCCGCCCTTTGGTGGCCACGACACTTAATTACCGCGATAGCGCGGGGAAGTAAAATGCTTCGGAGGAGCCCTTCTACCAACGCGCCATTCTTTATCACTGAACCGGCAGATGTGAGAAAACCTCTCATCTTCCAGATGGCTCCTTTATCGTGGACTACGCCGTGAGCGTAGGCCGAATCTGTGTAAATGTTGACGGCAAGACCTTCCGCCAAGCTGCACGCTCTGGTCAAGGCGCACAGCTCCGCCTGCTGTGCGGAAAATGTAGGTGGAAGACGCCCGCTTTCTACCGTTTCGCTATCCGAGCACACGGCGTACCCGGACAACAGAGACCCGTCCCATGCGCGCCTAGCTGATCCATCGACATAATATATACAGTCGGGGTATTCTAAGGGATTGTCCTTTAAATCCGATCGCACCGTGGAGACTAGCTGCACAACGTCGGA
Organism: Myxine glutinosa; assembly: GCF_964187855.1. NCBI lineage: Eukaryota > Metazoa > Chordata > Myxini > Myxiniformes > Myxinidae > Myxine > Myxine glutinosa. The sequence goes on from NW_027616942.1 coordinate 97,533, forward strand.
GCACACATGAGGTTCGCCCTCCTCAGGAGTGGGCATCAGTGAGGCTGGGTTGAGCGTCGTGCAACGTTCGATCGTGATGTTGGCTGCAGTGATCAGTGCGGATTCGTATTGCATTAATCTAGTGTTAGACAAATGCTGTGTGCTTCGCTGTAACAACAGCGAAGTGACGCAATGCGGTACTCGTAGCGTTACTGGGTGTCCCATAACAATGTCCGCTGTTCTTTCTACTGCGTACCTGGCCGCTGCCACGGCTTGCAAGCACACCGGAAACCCTTGTTCGACCGGGTCTAACTTTTTACTAAAGTAGGCCACCGGCCGCTCCTTATCCCCATGGGTCTGTGTCAAAACTGACTGGGCGAAACCTCCCACGGCGTGAGTGTAAAGGGTAAATGGTTTCGCATAATCCGGGAGTCCTAATGACGGTGCCGTAACCAGCGCCTGTTTCAGCCCGTCAAAACATCGCCTCAATTCATCCGTCCATACCAATAGGTCCGGGGCATTTGATTTGGTCGCCTCGTACAGTGGTTTAGCCAGCAGCGCAAAATCAAGTATCCAAGTGCGGCAGTATCCCGTCATACCTAGGAAGCGCAGCATTTGCCGTTGCGAGCGAGGGCGAGGCAGCTCCGTGATAGCGGTCACTCGTCCAGCATCCAATTCTCGTTTTCCGTGCGAAATGGCGTGTCCCAAGTAAGTTACAACCTGCCGCACAAACTGAAGTTTTGGTCTGCCTACTTTGTGGCCTTTGGCCGCCAAGGCCTTTAATAGGGCCAAAGAATCCATTTCGCACGCCTCCTTTGAAGGGGAGCAAATCAACAAATCGTCAACGTATTGCAGCAACACTGACCCTCCCTTCAATTCCACATCCGCCAGGTCGCGGTGCAGCGCCCGGGAAAACAGAGTGGGGCTATCTGAAAACCCCTGAGGTAGTACTGTCCAAGTATACTGGCGCCCCCTATGGGTGAAAGCGAACAAGTATTGTGACTCAGGCGCGATGGGCACAGAGAAAAACGCAGAACAAAGGTCGATGACCGTGAAGTATGTTGCGTCCGGCGGAATTGACATCATGAGGGTTTCTCCGTTTGGAACTAGTGGGTGTATGCCCTGTATCACCTTGTTCACCTCCCTTAAATCCTGTACAAATCTCCATTTGTCCTTTGACGGCTTTTTAACTGGCAAAATTGGTGTATTACATGGGCTGTTAGTTTCTACGATAATCTTCTGTTCCACTAGGGATTGAATCACTGGTGCTATGCCTACGTCGGCCTCAGGTCGTAGCTTATACTGTTTTACGTTTGGCAAGCGCATCCCCGGCTGCACTGCTATCACTAGAGGTTTGGCGTCTCGCATCCGTCCAACCTCACCGTCGCTTTTGGGCCATAAATTGTCTGGCACCTCCGCTAGGAGGTAATCCGACTCACCCGGGTCCGTCAGCACTGCCCTCATGGCATAGGTGCCTTTGGGGGGCAACTCTGCCTCTTCGAACTTTCCGTCCCTCCGTTCTGCCTTAATGTCAATTGAGAACCCTTCACCGTTTTCGAGCTGTTTCAAAGTCCAGCGGCCCCTCTTACACCGATAACCATGTAAGGGAACTTCTCGTAACCTCCCTACCATCCAACCTACACTTTCCGGCGGCCACCCTTTGGCAGTAGTGAGGGTAACATGGGCGACCGCTCCTTCGGGGTATTGGGTCAGCGCATGCTGACTCGGGGTTAGGACTACCTCAATTCCTATTCCCTCACGCCCGATCCATACCCGTGACAAGTGTAGAGGCATCCATTCGCCCAGCTTTTCCTTAACCCTTTCCCGGTAGTTCTCGTCCTCACCCGTTGCATCATAGTACGCAGTGCAATGGGGTGGATTATCCTTTAAGTCCTTTATCGAAATTTGGTGCTGTTGCATCCAATCTCGCAGCACTGAACTGTCCAAACACACATTATCTATGATATATGTCCAAGCAGACAAAGCCCCTGGATCCAAGCGCCACCAATACGCGGTGGGGCCGGGACGAGCCAGTGCCGTCATCAACAAGTCGCGTTTAGACTCCGCGACGTCTACGAAAACTCCCTCCTCGGTACATGAGATTTGACAGCCCAAACGGCACAATAAATCCCGTCCCAGCAAATTCGTCGGGGCGGTAGTGGTCATCAAGAAAGCATGTTTAGCCTCCAGCGGGCCGCATGTTACTCGCACTTCCTCCGAAATAGGAAGCGCTTGGGGTAAACCCGAAACACCCAGTATTTGAACGTTCCTGGCCGTAGGGCGCAAAGAGGGCAATTGCCCCTTGTTAATTGTGCTGCGAGTCGCGCCCGTATCTACGAGAAATTCTAATTGTCTTCCCTCTACGTCCAACATCATGGTTGGTTCCTCTGCCGGTGTCATGGTCAAGAGAGGACACTCCTTGGGCGACTCGCCAGCGTCCCGTCAATAGGCCCCTCTATTGTATTGGGGCTGAAACCCCTTACGAGCCTTTGGGCAATCACGTATCCAGTGTCCCATCTGCTTGCAATAATGGCACGGTTCCTGCGGAACCGGTGGTGCGGAGGGCATAGGTCGTCCCTCTACGGCTCCCCTTCCGCCCTGCCTACGTTCTGGCGGCCCCCAAAGTGACTGGTTCACTGGTTGCCACTGCGGCGGACCCCGAGGCGGGGCCCAGTTCCCCCTTGGTCCGTTCTGCATCCCACTATTGGGGGGTGGTCCGGGGTTTTGGAGAAGGGGTCTTGGTGGATACCAATTTTGGGGAGGGGGCCCTTGCACATTCCAAGTTTGAGGGTTTTGAGGAGGAAGGGGAAGAGGGGGTGGTATTGTCCATTGTTGTTTTATTTCGTCCATATTAATTAGTCCAAAATCTTCCTCAGTACAACCGTCGCGGTTTTCATTTTCGCTGTGGATCCACTCTCCGTTGGGGAATTGGCCCTTATAGAAAAAAGGATAACAACTCCTCCTATGTTCCTCTGGACCTCGAACAGGTCCCCACTTCTGGCACTGTTCGTGTATGTAGTTCTGACTCTGATCCCCTTTTTTATTTTGGTTAAATTGAGCCCGTTTCTCCTGGACAAACATTTGCAATATTTCCTCCTTAATATCCTTCTTCTCCTCTAGGGAGGAGCCCGGGCATTGTTCCAGTTTGTCGCATAATTCGTTGGTTGTCATTCCCTTCCAGCCGAAGAGGACGGTCTGTACCTGTTTCTTTAACACCGGCCGAAGCCCCTCGATTAGATATTGATTTACCAATGGTTGGGGTAGCCCTCCCAGCTGCATCGGACCCAGTCCTCCCCAGCGCGCAATGGCCTTTTCCAACCTTTCTCGGTACTCTCCAATTGGTTCTCCTGCCTTTTGTTTTATGGCCCCGATCTTTCCCCAATCCGGACCTCCTGCTGGCAACAGCGCCTGCTCAATAGAATCTAGCAGCAGGACCTTTAGAGCATCCCATTGCGCTTGTGTTAACGGGGGGTTTGCACCAGCCCTTGGGTCTGCCACCGGCCAGTGTGCTCTTTGTCTAGCCCTTTCCCATACCTTGGGTGGGAGCACGGACACTCCCATATGGGTTATGTCTCGATAGTCGCACTCGCCATCCAAAACCCAATTCGACATGGTCGGCACTATCTGCCGTGGATCCTCAATAAGCAAATGTTGAATCCTTGCCCGCATTACAGTTAAAGAGGATTCTTTCCAAGGTACTCTTTCCCGAACCCCATGACCTGCTGCGTCAACCCCGATAACTTGTACAGGGCACAATGTTTTCCTTTCCTCTATTTCCTGACATTCCGATGGGGTAGTTTGTGAGGTCCTTTTCCCCTTACAACCTACCAGTGAGGGGTATAACCCATCCGGTCCTATCGGTGGCGGGAACCCTGCGATGTCGGTCCCGTCATCTATTCCGTTAGCCCCGAGTTGTGCCAACGGCCTTCCCTGGCTCGGGTGGTTCTGGGGTATCTGGGGCGCGATGGTAGCGGGGTTATAGGGAGGTGGTAGCGGGGGCGCAGAAAGGATAGGTGGTGCCTGAAACCCCGGGACAGAGCTTAGGACTGGGGCTGGGGAGGGTAGATTGGTCACTGCCTCCCCTCTCGCGGGGTCTGGGTTTTCAACGAGCGGCATCAGTCGCGCGTTGGCCTGCCTCTCTATTTCCTTAAGCGCTTCATCCTGCTCTTTATTCGCCTGTTTCCTCAGACCCTTGAGTTTTGTTACCTCACCAGCCAAGCTGGCCTGTTTCGACTTTGCGTGTCGCTTCATCGCTTCTTCCTTCCACCAGCCAAAGACTTTCCAATAGTCAGGCGGAAAGTGTTTCGTGGCCTGTTCGAACTTTTCTAATGTCTCATACAACACGTCCAATTTTTCCAGCGCAAAAGACCCTCCTTCGGGCCACGGTTCTCCCAAATCCTTCGTCAATGCAACCCATGACTTCCCTGGTCTCACAGCAGCATAGCCATACCTCTTAAACATAAAAAATGCTGGGGTATGTCTAAGCGGTTCACCTGCCTTTACTGTCTTATTACCCATACTGTTACCCATCCTAGGAAAATTTTAGTTTACCGACGTAGCCTTGTACTCGTGAGGATCGCCCGCCTCGCGTTTACAGCCGTCTACCTAACTCTGAGAGGCTCGCAGCCTCGTACCCGTGAGGTTCGCCCGCCTCGCGTGGTACGGCCGCGCTACCTACTCTCCTGAGAGGCTCGCCCGCCTACACAGCCGTCTATCCTACCCTTACTGCACTTTCCTGGCGTCCTACGCCCGTATAATAGTTCTGATCTTACTTAAAATCCCAACGTCTCCCGGGTAGGCCTCGGATCGGGACGCCGCCCTTATCCTTACCCTCACAACCCAGAGATCTATTACCCCTTAACCTCAGGCGCCCAACGTGGGGCACTTCTCCTTACGTAACGTTACCCTAACGAGTCCATAAACAATCAGTTGCTCCAGGACCCAAGCGGTCCGTAATTAAATTTAGGTTCGTGGAACAGGTATGAGCAGGGAACGGAACGTACGGCGACCGAGCAAGAGAGAGTGGGTTACAATTTGGACTGACCCCCGGGCTAAAAAGGAAAAAACAAAAGAAAACCACAGCTCACCTGACCCGGATCAATTGCCAGCTGGTCTCTCACCACTCCCTTGCCTGGGACCGCGTCCCGGACTGCCCAGACTGATCCCACCGCTGCCACCAGTTGTCGGATTGAGACTTAGGACTTGGGACTCAGAAGAACTCAGAAGAAAGGAGCAACGGATATATTTATTGGAACTCGAGTACTCAAGCTTGAGGACAGCAAAGTTGCATTGAAACTCACAAGGAATGACCAACAGTACAACAAGATGCTCTGAAATAATTCAATTAACATTGCTTTATATAAAGGAAAGTCAGGGGTGGAGTTAGCTCACAAGACACAGAGACAGAATGGGCTCATTGGGTCCCCCACCATAGTCCCATCCTGTTGTTCAGTTAATTAAAGGAAGTTCATCCAAGGCCAGTCATGGGTTAGCTTCTGATAAGGAGATGGTCAGCATTATGTGACAACATGTTTACAACTTTCTGTATAGCAGCTGGCCTGGGAAAGTACAAAGGGGAGTGGTCACTCGTAAAACTGTCAACTTGCAAGATAATGGCAAAAACAGGAAACAGGCAAAGAGAGATAAGGGTTGCCTTCAAGGCCTGGAAAGGGGAACTAGAGATTGCGCCCACGCAGGCCAGAGCACAAAGGCAGAGAACTCCTTATTAGGATATTACACATCCTCAATGCAGTAGAAAGAACTCAGTATCATGAGAGAGTACAGTAGCAAGTCAAAACAAAACATATAATTGGTTATACTTGGTAATTGGTAAAGCAGCAAGGATATACAAAGGGGGAGGGGCATTACAGCTCCCTACATATATATATATATATATATATATATATATATATATATATATATATATATATATATATATATATATATATATATATATATATATATATATACTAGCTGAGGTACCCGGCTTCGCCCGGGTTGAATAAGAATAAGACAAATATATGATGAAAAGAACACGTATATTTTAGAGCAATATCACAGTACATTTCCTACATGACGTTTTGTCAATTGTCAATTTCTCAAAACCTCTTGGTATACAACATTTCTGGTTTTCTTACTTGGTGCCAAGACATAAAGATTGCTTGGTTTTCCAACCCTCGAGCAGCCCACGGGAAGTACCCGGCATTGCCGGACGGGGGAAGGGAGGGGAGGGGGAAGGGGAGGGGAGGGGAACGGGGGGGCGGGGAGGAGAGGGTGGGGAGGGGAGAAGAGGGGGAGAGGGGAGAAGAGGGGGGGAGGGGAGAAGAGGGGGGAGGGGAGAAGAGGGGGGAGGGGGAGGAGGAGAGGAGAGAAGAGGGGGGGATGGGGAGGGGGAGGGGGAGGGATGGGAGGGGGAGGGGGAAGGGGGGAGGGGAGGGAGGAGGGGGAGGGGAGGGGATAGGGGGGAAAGGGAGGGGCATGGGGGGAAGGGAGGGGGAGGGGAGGGGGGAGGGGGAGGGAGAAAGGGGAGAGGGGAGGGGGGAGGGGAGGGGGAGGGGGATGGAGAAAGGGGGAAGGGGGAGGGGGAGGGGAGGGGGAGGGGGAGGGGAGGGGGCAGGGGAGGGGAGGGGAGAAGAGGGGGGAGGGGAGAAGAGGGGGAGGGGGAGGAGGAGAGGAGAGAAGGGGGATGGGGAGGGGGAGGGGGGAGGGGGAAATGGGAGGAGCAAGGGGGAGGGGAGAAGGGGAGGGGAGGGGGAGGAGACGGGGCAGGGGGGAAAGGGAGGGCCATGGGGGGAAGGCAGGGGGAGGGGAGTGGGGGAGGGGAGGGGGAGGGGAGTGGAGGGGGAGGGGAGGGGGAGGGTGAGGTGGAAGGGGGGGAGGGGAGGGAAGGGGGAGGGGAGGGAAGGGGAGGAGGGCGGGGGGAGGGAGGGGAGGGGAGGGGGAGGGGGGAGGGAGAAAGGGGGAAGGGGGAGGGGAGGGGGGAGGGGGAGGAGGAGGGGAGAAGGGGAGGGGTTAGGGTGGAGGGGGGAGGGGAGTGGAGGGGGAGGGGAGAAGGGGAGGGGGGAGGGGGAGAGGAGGGGGAGGAGGGAGGGGCGGGGCAGTGGGGAAAGGGAGGGCCATGGGGGGAAGGGAGGGGGAGGGGAGGGGGAGGGGAGGGGGAGGGAGAAAGGGGGGAGGGTGAGGGGAGGGGAGGGGGGAGGGGAGGGGGGAGGGGAGGGGGAGGGGGAGGGGGGAGGGGAGGGGGGAGGGGAGGGGGAGGGGGAGGGGGGAGTCAAGTCGGAAGTCATTGTCGTCAATTGAATGTCGCATTTATTTTTTATTCCCTGTCAAATGGCATTGGTCCCGCATTCCGAACCCGGAAGTCGGAAGACATTGTCGGCAAAGTTGAAAAATTAACGTTACGAAATACGCTGATGACGTCATAATTTTAAAACCCGAAGGTTTTTTAAACATTTAAGGTGTGCTGTAGTTGTTCTGGGACGTACTGATTCTGAATATGAAGTTGAAAAATTAACGTTCCGAAATACGCTGATGACGTCATAATTTTAAAACGCGACGTTTTTTTGGGGGGTTGAGATTTTATTCGAATTCGAATTCCATTACATTTCAACTGTTGGAAACAATAATTATTTCAATTTCCAACATTTGAAATAATTATTGTTTCCAACAGTTGAAATTTAATGGAATTCGAATTCGAATAAAATCTCAACTACCGTTTATTCGTTCTTGGTGCGAAAAAATGACTCGCATTTTGTCATTATGTGCGACTTTATGTCACTCCCACGGACGTGAAAACATTTGTTTTCCTTAAAAATATATTTAAAATAAATACAATAGTACATAAATTAACAATAAAATAAGCTAAAAAACAATTTAAAATACAATAAAAAGCACATTAAAAATATATAAATATGTACGTACAGTATACTGTACGTACGCGCAACCGCGGGATCGGAAAGGGGCAATAGCGCCGCCACAAACTACACCATGGAATTGCAGCTGGCGCGGTTTTTTAAACCATTGATATTAAAATAAAACGTAGCCTATAACCACCAGGATTTTATGCTGATTCCGAATCTGTGTCTAAAACTTTTCTCCGATGTGTAGTTCTTGAGTTATAAGCAGACATCCAGACAGACACACACACACACACACACACACACACACACACAGACACTCCTCCTTTATATATATAAATATATACATATATATATACTGTATATATATATATATATATATATATATATATATATATATATATATATATATATATATATATATATATATATATATATATATAGATAGATATATATATATATAGATAGATATATATTGTTGCAGTTTTGAGAACCCTTCACTAGTAAATACTTGCAAATAACAACTTGTAAATATTACCTTTGTAACGTTAAAATATCGCACCCTAGTTAGGCCACGAGCAACACGTAGCATACCATAGGCTTCTTCTTCAGTTATTTCATTAGTATGTGTTTCAGGTAAGGATCTGTTTCCAATAGTTGAATCTGCGTTGTATTAATCAAATAACCTAGGCCCCTTTTCAAATTCCCATTCCATTCATTTTGCGGCTTTACCCTCTCCAAATTGTATGGCGCGCCTTTGCCAGCAGCGTTCGCTGCCTTTGAGCTGAAGCTCACCCCAAGCCGCCATAAGCCACGTGGCACAGTGGGAGAAGAAGGGAGGAGCGGCCAGGAACATAGGCGTGGCCCCATCAACGCGTCACGAGGGGAGGTACCGATGAACCCTCACAACCAATCCGGGCCGAGGCGTGTTCACAGGTAGGCGGAGCAAAGCGGACGCGGCTTGATACGCGAGGCTTGTGATAAAAGCGCGAGCGCGAAGCCCTTTTACGCAGATGCGGGGGAGATGATTGGCAGAGAGGAGAGAAGATCGGCAAACTTGAGAGAACAGCGCAGAGGAGGCGAATGATAAGAACATTGCACGGAGGATCGCTTGGGACGATCGTTTTTGATACGAACTGCCGTTGGTTTTGAGAGCGTTCGGCAAGCTATACGTATGCGCATTCCAGCCCCTCGCATATGTAAGGTCCGGTCGCGCGCCAACGAGATGCGAAGCTGCCTGCCGTTCTTCGCCCGCGGACCCGGAGCCTGGACGGATCCCATCGCCTGGAACCATCCGCCTGGACCTTCCTCCCCTACCATTCCGTGTGAGTCTGTCTGTTTGTCCTGGGGTCGTGATAAGTTAAGACTGTTTAGATAAGCTTGCCCTATGTCCCTTTATTTCCTCCTTCTTGTATATTCCCTTCTTTCGTTTCCTCTTGTAGTGTAGTAAATAAACCATATTTGTTCTTCCTTCACCCTTCTTATTCTTTGGTTCCTCTCATCCGGTCGCTTTAGTCTTTTCCCCCATTGAGTACCTGTGGCACGATTTGGCCAACCGCTTTAAATCGGGTTTAGTCCTTTTGTTAACGGCTCGGATCGTGGATTGCTAAACCGCTCGGCAATTACCATCACATCCGCGGTTCGAGCAGGGACTCATCTCCCTGCTTTGCGGAGAGATTGGTGAAGGTATTTGGGAAACCTTTGACCAATCACCCTGGCCAATCTCACCCCGCAGAGGAGCGGGATAGTTCCAGGGCTGGAGACGGCCAGCTTAACAAGACAAGGGGATTAACCCCCCCCCCCCCCTTGCTAACGGGAGTGCCGTACTCTGAGATCCGCAACAATATAAATATATATATATATTAATATACATATACAAACAATGGCGTCCTCAGAGGGGGTGGGGTGGAGCCGCCCCGGGTGCCAAATACTCTAGGTACGCCTCTGTATACATATACCTATGTACATACATAATACATACATATTTTTTACATTTGCATTGTAATGAATTTAAACCTGTACCAATGTGTGTGTGCATGTGTGCTGTACTTTACCATTCAGCCCCCGACACTGATGACAGTCAAGCATGTTGAAAAAATCGTGAAGGAGTTTCTTATCGAAAGCTGTCAACTCGAGTGTCGTATCCCTCAAACGAAAATGTTCCAGAAGCGTATTCTCCCGAATCTTCATATTCCTCTGTGTAGGCAAAAAAAAGAATCATCAAATATATATATATATATACATATACATTCACGTGAAAAAGTAAATACATCCCATGTAAAGTTTTGACTTTTTCAACATATTTCAACATGCAGCTATTTGATCTTCATTTCAACAATATTGATAGATAAAGGTGATATAATATAACAAATATCATGAAACATTTACATTTTGTAGTCCTTTGTATAATTTAAATAAACATAAATGCAAATTTCGCATGTGGAAAAAGTAAGTACAGTACACCCTTGGCTCAAATAGGTGGTATTGCCCCCTTTGGCAGAAACAACCTCAAGTAGGCGTTTCTTATAACTGTCTACCAGTCTCTGACATCGACTGGGAGAAATTTATGCCCACTGCTCCATGCAGAATTCTTTCAGCTGTGCGATGTTTGAGGTGTTTCTTAAATGCACAGCTCGTTTCAAATCCCCCCACAACATCTCGATGGGTTTAAACGTGTATCGATACGATTTATTTTGCTTCGCCGCATGGATATACACTACATGACCAAATGTATGTGGACACCTGAAAATCGAACATCTCATTCCTAAATCATGGGCATTAATATGGAGTTCGTCCCCCCTCTTTGTTGCTATAACAAGTATAACAGCCTCCACTCTTCTGGGAAGGCTTTCCACGAGTTGGAACATTACTGCGGGGATTTGCTTCCATTCTGCCACAAGAGCATTCGTGAGGTCGGGCACTGATGTTGGTCGATTAGGCCTGGCTCGCATTTGGCGTTCCAATTCATCCGAAAGGCGTTCCATGGGGTTGAGGTCAGGGCTCTGTGTAGGCCAGTCAAGTTCTTCCACACCAATCTCGACAAAGCATTTCTGTATGGTCCTCGCTTTGAGCACGGGGCCATTGTCATGCTGAAACAGGAAAGGGCCTTCCCCAAACTGCTGCCACAAAGTTGGAAGCACACAATCGTCTGGAATGTCATTGTATGCTGTGGCGTTAAGATTTCCCTTCACTGGAATGAAGGGGCCTAGTCCGCACCATGAAAAACAGCCCCAGAGCATTATTCCTCCTCCACCAAACTTTACAGTTGGCACTATGCATTCAGGCAGGTAGCGTTCTCCTGGCATCTGCCAAACCCAGTTTCGTTCATCGGACTGCCAGGTGGTGAAGCGGATTTCATCACTCCAGAGAACGCGTTTCCACTGCTCCAGAGTCCAATGGCGGTGAGCTTTACACCACTCCAGCCGATGCTTGGCATTGTACATGGTGATCTTAGGTTTGTGTGGGGCTGCTAGGCCATGGAAACCCATTTCATGAAGATCCTGTCAAACAGTTGTTGTGCTGACTTTGCTTCCAGAAAGCAGTTTGGAACTCGGTAGTGAGTGCTGCTACCAAGGACAGACGATTTTTACGCGCTACGCGCTTCAGCACTCTGCGGTCCCGTTCTGTGAGCTTATGTGGTCTTCCAATTCGCGGCTGAGCTGTTGTTGCCCCTACACGTTTCCACTTCACAATAACAGTACTTACAGTTGACCGGGGCAGCTCTAGGTGGGCAGAAATTTGACGAACTGACTTGTTTGAAAGGTGGCATCCCATGACGGTGCCACGTTGAAAGTCACTGAGCTCTTCAGTACAGCCCATTCTACTGCCAATGTTTGTCTATGGAGATTGCATGGCTGTGTGCTTGATTATATATACCTGTCAGCAATGGGTGTGGCTGAAACAGCCGAATCCACTAATTAAAAGGGGGTGTCCGCATACCTTTGGTCATGTAGTGTATCTGAAGGATTAACATTAATATTCGTGTGTGCATATCCAAAATACCGTCATTTATTGTCACAGGATAGCAATCAAAACTCACCATGTATTTACGGAACGGAATCTTGATGGGAAGCATAAAACACATGCGTTTTGCATCATACCAGGCTTCCCTCATATCCGTCAGGCGACTTCTGACTCCATCAATGAATGTATGAAAGAGACGAGTCCATAGTGACTCGTCAACAAATATTTTGCGGCTGAGCTGCAAAAATGTGGAGAAGCAAAGGAATACATATTCACAACGCACTGCATGTGTTCTACAATACCATAAAAAATAACTAAAATGGTATCACAAATAGTGATGCAAATGCACATATTATTGTTATATTTGTACTTGTTTTTCATGATCAATACAGAGTGTTTGTTTTACCAAAGCAGTTTATTATCTCAGGTTACAATCCTGGACGGGTGACCTCTCTGACGCACAATGCTCAACTTTTGGAATTTACCGCTGTATTTTGGAATTTATCCAGGATACTGGTGATAGATCACCTAATCTGTGAAGGATGCCATAACATATTTAACGTCTTCCAACTAATGCCAGCAGACAGGGTAACACAGTTTAACATGCATCTCAAAGGGAGCAAAATGATGAATCACCCTGCCTGCGAAATTCCAGAATGACGTATGGAGGCTTGAGTATATATGTTGTTATGGCCCGTGGTTCCGGTCTACTACGAGGGGGTTAGCCTCTATTCCCTCCCGAACTTACCAGAACTGAGGCTGCCGTGCAAGAATAACTTCGTACTTCGGCAGGTTGCAAACCAGCAACTACGAATGCCAATTGGACCGTCGTGCGATAGCAGTGTCCATCGTCTCGCACTGCCTACCTGTACCAGGTGAGGGTCTCAATCGGGGAATGTACCCTCCGGTGGTGTACCACTTTCTTTTGTTCCTTAATCGAAATTTAGATGGCTGAAGCAACCGTTGGTACATGCCGGGCTGATGCTAATTTTGTTATGGCCGATCCCTACTCTGGGTGCGAGCAATGGCGGACCAATGGAAGAAAAGACATTCACGGACAGAGGGAAAGGAAACGTTTCACGATTTGATTTGCTTACAAATATTTACAGTGAAACTGATTGATAGGAAGGAAAAAGGGGCAAGAGGCAGAAACTTAGCTTATTCTACGCCTTATTACGATCACAACAAATAAACACAACCAGGGGCCAGCGCACATTCACGGGGAAGGGGGAGGGGAAACAAACGTTGGGAACCTGTTAACAAAATGACCACGATGTTACCAGGACCTTGTTGGTCCACTGCAACGACCTCATCTTGTGGTCACTAATGAGCACCATGCCGGCAAGACCCAAAACCGCAACAATATCAACGTCTTTGTGGTAATATAATGGTTCGAGAGCTAGGTGGATTTTATTTGACATGGAAACTACAAAAGCTTTGTCATGCTGGTGTGGTACAGGTAGCTTACCTGACCCCAGAAAGCCAATTCTTAAGTGCAGCTAGCGGTGGGTGGGGTAGGGGGCGCCACTCAAAGTACCCCCCAGATTGGTTTTATTTGACATAGAGACTACAAGACCAACTCATATGCCAAGTGGTAGGGTGATCTCCACCGACTACAAATCTGCAACTTAAGAAGAAAATTTCTGGTGGGGAGGTCACTTAAGAACAACATTAATTAGTGCTAATTAGGCCTTTATTTGACATATAAGCTACAAAACTGAAATCACATACAACATGTAGAGAATGGTCCCCTCATCAATAAACAACAACTTAAGAACAGAATATGTGGTGGTAAGGTCACTTAAGAAGAGGTCAAAGGTCACGGAATAGGGGTTTTCTGCACTTAATTACATGAGAAACTTGGAAACTGTGAAGACAATGTAAAAGCTGTAACATTTATTATAACAATTTCTGCTAAATTAGTGCAGGTAAAATTTATTCTTAATTACTACAAGTAATTTCTTAGAATTGCCTGTACAAACTATACTTCAACAATTTCCGAGAAATTATATTTGAGGAATTCCCTGTCCAGCAATTTCCTGTAAATTATAAACTCCAAGGATTCCTCATCTAACATACTCGAAAATAATTCACCAAATTCCGAGAAATGATATTTGAAGGACCCCACCCACCGCTAGCTGCACTTAAGAATTGGCTTTCTGGGGTCAGGTAAGCTGCTGTACTACACCAGCATGACTAAGCTTTTGTAGTTTCCATGCCAAATAAAATCCACCCAGATCTTGGACTATTAGACCTGTCAGACATGTCAACGATTAACGACATACCTAATCTAATTTACATTATAATGCCCTTAAAGAGAGGTTTTGCGTTTCTGATTTCCACACAATCTGATAATAGGAGCATTATAATCGACACATGCAAAAACCTTCAGAGATCCATGTTTCATTTTCTCCATAAGAAATAACATGCCCCCAACTTTTGTTGATTTTCGAACCCACTAACATATGTCATTTTTTTATTTCAGGTGAGGCCTATGCTTGATTATGGAGCATGCTAGCGGGGTAGCTCCTGACCCTGGCAGGAAGTGTATCCTCCATGTGGGAAAAGCAGATGAGACCACTGGCAACATCGCACCCATCACTGAAGACCATTGGTCATCCATCATCAATGTAGCAGCAAGGAGGAGACAAAAACGAAATTTTGTCACATCCAAGTACTATACGATAATTCAGTCGCTGCCAGATGAATCCGACAGTAGCCATGGCTATCACGTGAACTGTTACAAAAACTTTACTGCCGTGCCACGTGATGATACAACAGAAAAAACCCAGACACATGCATCAAGTGAGAAGACCCTACGTTCATCATGTGATTTTGCCCCGTCAACGTCTACCTCGGGTATTTTCCCACGCATTTGCCTGTTTTGCAAGAAAGCTAGGAAGAAGAAGGGTGGTAGAGAAGAACATCTTGGTGAATGTGAAACTCTCGAAGCTGAGATAAAAACAAAAACTGCTGCAGCTGATAAAAAGGACAACAGCCTTCTTGGACTGATCTCTGGTGTAGACTTTCGATGTAAAGAGGTTCGGTACCATCACAGTTGCGGAAGTACTTACCTTTTCAATGCACAGTCTCTCCATAGGCCTACTGCTATTGCAGGTAGCATTTCTTTGTTAGGTTTATATGCTTACATCGAGAAATCAGTTATATTTGGCAAAAGGCCTGAACTTCTTACATACATATTCACTCGGTACCAAGAGCTTTGTGAAGACGCCGGTGAGACTCCAATTTCTACAGCCAGAAATTTGGCAACAAACTTACAGAATAAATTTGGTGACATAATTAGGGTAGAGTGTAAAGATAGGGCTAGAAAGGCAGGGGCCATTGTTTATCCCACAGGTTTAGGTGAGCACCTTATCCATACAGCCTATGATTATGCAGCATCGCCTGAAGCTGTCATTCATAAGGCTGCCTTACTCTTGCGTAAAGCAATCAAACATGCACAAATCACACCTCTACCTGAACCTCCCACTCTGCAAAACCTGTATGAGGGTGAAGTTACTGTCCCAGATATGTTGATAGATTTCTTTCAGGTCTTGTACGGGGGCCCCAATCAAAACTTGTACACTCCAAAACTCAAACGTCGTGCCTTGTCCTCAAGCCAGGATGCCTTATTCGTTACTCAAAGGGGGAAAGTAAAACCAGCCAAACAGATAATTCTCGGAATGGCAATCAAGTCTATGACTGGTAGCAGGAAGCTGATTGAAATGTTGAACAGATTTGGCCATGTTGTCAATTACCACACCATTGAGACACTGGAGACATCCTTAGGAGATGCCATTCAGAGTATGGAGCAGACCTGTCCGGAGAGAACCCTTCTTGATCAGGTGTTTGGTTTGGCGTTCGACAATTTTGATGAACTGTCTGAGATATTGTCAGGAGCCGACACTCTTCACGATACAATGGGTATCTTGTATCAAAATAAAGATGTGGCAGGGACAAACAGACCCGTTAATCAAGTTGCGCCAACAACATCACAGCCAGAAAAAGTATCAAGAAAGAGAAAACTGCATGTTCGGGAACAGCCCCTTGAGCCATACCGTAAAAAACCCCGAATGGGCACATTTGATTATGAAACCACCGATGTTGACAACCGGCCTGCTAATCGGAAGCTAGCTCTAGACAAGGACCTTGCATGGATGATATGTCATGCCTTGCAGATGGCTAACATTCCCATGTGGGTAGGATTCAATGCTTTGATATGCCCAGACACAACTCCAGAACAAAATGTCTTGTATATGAAAAACTTGAACAAGCCGATAACGTCGCTTGATGTTATACAGGATACCCTAATCACCACACAGAATTGTGCGCAAGAGTGCGGTCAGCAGTATGGTGTTGTAACCTATGACCTCAATGCTGCCAAACCTGCCATGCAGATTCAGGTTACCGAGTCGCCCAGGTTCGACAAGGTCTTCATCATGCTTGGTCCATTCCACATAGAAATGGCTTTCTTTAAAGCCCTAGGGAAACTGATCGATGCATCTGGTGGCCCAGAAATGCTGCGAGACACAGATGTCCTAGCTGCTGGATCCCTGATTGGTTTTCTGAGTGGCAAGCACTTCAACAGATGCAAACGGTTGCACCCGATACTGGCCTTGGCATTTGAACTGATACACTTCCAAGCATTCCTTGAGACATTTGAAGGCAATGATGAAGTTGAAGATTTACTTTCAAGGTTACAAACAAAACAGGATGAAGAGACATGGACACAAATAGAATCATCTTCTGCGTTCACAAGATGTGTCACGTCATACAAGGAGTATGCTGTCCAAACCCGATCAGGGACACATGGACCAACTGCCCAATTCTGGATGATTTACATCGACTTTATCCACGACTTCCACCTTCTGGAGCGAGCAATTCGAACAAACGACGTGGACCTGTTCACTCATGCACTAACACCAATCATACACTTGTTCTTCGCCACAAACCATGTCAATTACTCACGGTGGCTCACGAAGTTTCAGTTGGACTTGGTAAACATGGACAGTACTCACCCAGGACTTCGTTCTATCTTGGAAAACGGTGTCTTTACGGTTAAAAGGACTGACAAGGCATTCAGTAGATGCCCAGTAGATCTTACACTGGAACAGACAGTAAATGCCGATTCTGCATCCAGACGGACTGGTATATCATCCATGACAAACAACTTCAGTGCACGTCTTCACTGGATGTTAACCAAGTCCACCAGAGCAGCAATTATATCAAGGGCATTAGCAATGACCGGACTATCTCAAACGGAAGACATCACAGCTGAACTCCGCCCAGCCCGCATCAGAAGGGACACAAGCGATTTGCATAAGGTTGTAAACCAGATAAAAGACTCATGCAATCCATTTAAGTACACTGAAATATCGGATAGGCTGTACAACATCAGCACTGGTAAGGCAGCGACAGATTCCATCAAGACATGTTTGCTGACCATCCGGGAGAAAGGACAAGCCAGATACAACGAATTTGTTGATGCCTGCATTGAAGATCTAAATCGGTTTGAATGGCCAATCAAAAGGGAGAAGCTCAGAACCTTCACGGAAAATGGCACAGTAAATAAGCGTAACAGAGACAAACGTGTTGCATCACTTGTGTGCACTCGTGACCTTATGGGACGCCTGGTTGTCATTGCTTGTCAGAGAAAACTTGATTTGAAACATATCTTTTCATATCCACTGACACCGGTTCCACTGTCCATGTGCAGCACAGATGGTTGTATGGTCAAGACGGAAAAGAGTGGCCTTCTGGAGCTGTTAGAGAGCAAAGTTCCCTCTGTCACACCAAGCTCAGTTGATGCCTATGTGGTTGATGGTATGTTCCTGCTACATGTTCTTCCACCCCACATTCCAGGAACGTATGGAGCCTTGGCAGCCGGCATTTTAAGACAGGTCACCGCTCTCTCCCGTGGAAGAGTGCATCTCATCTTTGACGCATATCCAGTCCTATCAATAAAAGACTGTGAAAGAGCAAGAAGAGGTCTGGATGACACAGACAAGAAAGAATACGCCATATCTGGACCTGAACAGCACCGCCCGAGAAATATCTTGGATTGTCTAAAGTCAAGATCATTCAAAGAGCAGCTACCAAAATTCCTGGCAATGGAATGGGAGGCCCAGCAATATGCAGACATAATTCAAGGACGACTTGTGTATCTCTCGTATCTTGGAGCATGCTACCTTTTCTACGTGAAAGATGGGAAAGTCATGAAGGAAGAAGTAGAGACCTTGAAAACCAATCATGAAGAAGCTGACACCTTGATCTGCACTCATGTTAGTCACATTGACAAGGAAAATGCGAAGAACATAGCAGTCAGGGCATCAGATACAGATGTCGCCGTCATTCTGCTGTATCACTGCAGGAAGTTCAAAGCACATATTTGGATGGATGTTGGGACATCGGGAAGGAATGACAGGCGATTCATAGACATCACTGCAATTAGCAAAGTCTTGGAAACCCCACTCTGTCAAGCACTAGCTGGCTTCCATGCATTTACGGGATCAGATTACACATCTGCCTTCTTCAAAAAAGGAAAGAAACGTCCCTTCAAAATTCTTGAGGGTTATAAGGATGCTCAAGACGCATTTGCAGAGATGGCAACGGACAACTTGGGATTGGATTCAGTGGAAGTAATCATGTCTTTCACTGCAAGAATGTATGGAGCCAAGCCAATTCAAGCACTTTCACTCAATGCACACCGCTATAAAGTGTTTCAGAAGACATATGCACCAAAGGCCACACAGCGAAGAATCCTCTTGAGAACCTTCGGGGCATCGATGCAACCATGATACCACCGTGTGAAGCCGAGGTCTCCCAGCAAATCAAGCGTGCATCATTTGTTGCCAAAATGTGGGCGGATGCCAACAAAAAGATGATATGTCAACAGCCAACTGCAGAAAATGGCTGGGAGGTTCAAGGGCAAGCCTACGACGTCATATGGTTTGATGGACCACAGATACCTGGATCTCTTGTTCCTGATGAAGGAGAAACTGAAACTGATGCCGAGGATAATGACAACTTTGAACCCTGCTCTTCTGATGAGGACATTTTGCAATCCGATGAAGATGACGAACAGTAACTCTTAATTTCAAATCTCAGATACAATGTATGTTACACTTACAGGAGGACAAGGCATTGCAAACAGTTTCCAATACGTTTTCTAACATTCTAAACACTAGGAATTCGTCGAAGGATGCATTCAGTGTTTGGTTCTTGTGCAGGAGTGTTTTGTGCTCGAGTTTTAGGCCTACTTAATTATCCAGGTGTTATCGATGTACAGTGTACAGTAGTTGCCATTTAACTTTCCAATCAGATTGAGAGGGTTAAATGCCCTGTTCTTAAGTGACCTCCGCACCACAATTTTTTTTCTTAACTTGTTGTTTATTGATGAGGGGGCCATTCTCTATACATTTTGAATCTGGTTTCAGTTTTGTAGCTTACATGTCAAATAAAACTAGTTCAAAGGTCATTCAGTCAAAATTGGCATTTTTGACCTGTTCTTAAGTGACCTCCCAAGCACAAATTTTATTCTTAAGGTGGTGCTCGTTGATTTGGGGACCGTACTCTACATTTTCCATGTGGTTTCAGTTTTGTAGCTTACATGTCAAATAACAGTGTAAATAGCCATGGGGGCCAAATAGGTACATTTTTAAATGTTTTCGCTGATTGAAATCAAAGGAAGTGGTAAGATTGGAAAAATTTCTGCTTCTCATGTATCTCACTTCAGGCTCCACTGATATAGGTTTCATTGACAACGCCATGTGTGTATCATGTGGCATGTTGTAATCAAACAGTAATTAAGAGCTGGAAACCCCTATTCCGTGACCTTTGACCTCTTCTTAAGTGACCTTACCACCACATATTCTGTTCTTAAGTTGTTGTTTATTGATGAGGGGACCATTCTCTACATGTTGTATGTGATTTCAGTTTTGTAGCTTATATGTCAAATAAAGGCCTAATTAGCACTAATTAATGTTGTTCTTAAGTGACCTCCCCACCAGAAATTTTCTTCTTAAGTTGCAGATTTGTAGTCAGTGGAGATCACCCTACCACTTGGCATATGAGTTGGTCTTGTAGTCTCTATGTCAAATAAAACCAATCTGGGAGGTACTTTGAGTGGCGCCCCCTACCCCACCCACCGCTAGCTGCACTTAAGAATTGGCTTTCTGGGGTCAGGTAAGCTACCTGTACCACACCAGCATGACAAAGCTTTTGTAGTTTCCATGTCAAATAAAATCCACCTAGCTCTCGGACCATAAGCTATTACAGTGGCGCTTACCGTTGAGAGAGAATTGGTTGAATTGTTCTCAACAAAACCTTCAACCATTCCTTCCAATTTGCATTGGTGTTCTTCAGCAGCACAACACCAATTGTGGGATTTACTCCACTTTCGTTTATAATCTGCAAAACAATAAAAACAAATATTTTTGCAAATGTTAATTTGAAACATATTTCTGACAGTTACTGAAGAAAATAAAATTCGCTGCTCCTGCATTCATTTGTACATCCAATCAATCATGATATCAATGTATTCATGCTCATCTTGGAGCTCCAAGAAAGGGCCTTGTTCTCTTGCAAGTTTAATAAAGAGCTTCAATTATAGTTAGATTAATGATCAAATGAGGGGAGAAAAGATTAATGTGTAAGAAACTTGAGAGGAATTGCAGATGAATGGTCATCATCAAGAACATTGTTCGGTTCCACCACATGGCCGAGAAGAAGGCCAGCCTTGAGAGGAAGATATGAGAAAATGAGAACCTCGCTCGGTGGAGCACACACTTCTGCCAGGCTGAACAATGCTTTCTTGCTTTCTTGTTTTCTTGTTTGTCCGGGCGATATCTCAGCCATCTTTTGAGCTAGGAAGCTGAAATTTCGGCACAATAGTGAGCAAGTACTTTGTCAAAAAGGTAATTTTTTGTTTTTTGATTAATTAATTAATTGATGAGTTATTTAATTATTAGCGATTAATTAAGTATATATTTATTTCCTTTCTCTTCTGGCCATTATCTCAGGCACCTTTTGAGTTAGAAAGATGATATTTGGACATGCCAATGACAAAGTGATTTGGCTGTAAAATATATTTTTGATTTCTTGATTAATCAATTAATCAATTGATTGATTAATTATTTAATTATTCGATTAATGACTGAAATGTTTTTGTTTTTTAAAGTTACAGATTCTGATGAAATGGTGGTGGTTCACGTGTTCTATTAGCGAATTGATTAATTATTTCATTTTTTTATGATTATTATTTATTTATTTTCATTATTAATTATTTATTTATTTTATTTCTCCTCTAGGCAATATCTCAGGCACCTTTTGAGCTAGGGAGCTGATATTTGGACATGACAATGACCAAGTGATTTGGCTGTAAATCGTATTTTTGATTTATTGATTGAACACTTAATCGATTCATTATTTATTGATTAATCAATTATTTTTATTTTTATTTTTTATTAATGCCTTATTTAATTATATTTCCAAAAGATACATCTTCGATGAAGCACTAGTGGTTTAGTTATGCTATTAGCCAATTGATTAAGAAAATACTTTATGATAATCTTTTCTTGATTTTAATTATGCAATTAATCAATCAATTATTGTGCACCTCTCCCTCCAAATACAGTCTCTATGAGCTGCACTGCGGTATTGCCGGGCGCCGGAGGCGCCCCGGCAATGCCGCGCTGGAGGATATTTAATTATTTGGCATGGGGGCGGTGTACTTTGAATGTATCTGTACTTGTTTTCTATTTTATCACTCATGTTACTTGGTTACAGTTATTATTTTATAGAAACCAATATTTAAGATGTAATTTGATTAAGAGTGAATGCTAAGAGCAGCATAGATCATATGGAAGGTGGTGGTTAGTATGGAGCCTGTGACCACTTGGCTGCATCACTTTATGGGGGTGCGGCTGTGCCGCTGATGCAATGCCCCCCATTACCAGTAAGGTGGTACTCATTTTGCCAACCTAGGAAAGATGACAGGCTGAGTAAACTCACCTGGTGTTAATTCAACGGCCCGAAAGTGGCTCAAACTCATGACCCGAAGGTGTCAAGGCAGCACCTTAACCGATAAGCGAACACAAGGCTTAGCGAACGGATAAAGAGCATTTGTTCTTTTGTAAGAGTCTTACCTTTCGTCACACCCTCTTGAATATGAAGAGCTGTCTCCAACATCTCGAACTGAAGTGCAGGAGGGACCGGAATGTGCTAGCAGGCAAATAAGAGAATTATCTGTGAGCCATGGAACAGGAGACAAGTGCATCTCATACATTGTTCAATTTTTCATGACTTACCCCTGCTAACACCTCAAACTCTTTTCGTATTTGTGCTGTAGTTTTGCCTGCAAACTGCAATGAGACAAATAGTTTTATGTTACTGTTGTTATCAACTGTAGTTTTTACATACAGAGGTCGACACTTGCTGAAAAGCTGGAGGAAAGAGGGTGAAAGGTCTCTCCATTGCCAGAGCATACAAAGAGATGAGATAGACATGGACCGAACATCAGAAGTGGTGAGGGAGAGTTTCAGATAAACAAAGCAATGGATATAGCATACCAGTCATATCAACATTTGTAGCTACAAAGGGGACAGTTTGAGGGACTGAAGGGCCATCATTTTCGATTTCACAGACATTTTCAAGGTGGAATGGTCGTGAGGGCACTGGACTGGCACGGCATGACTGGCATCTAAAAGATTGTGGGCTCAAATAAGGCTAAAAGGGGTCGTAATCATTGTTTGCACAGCCATGGAAGACCAGATTTCGAGGAGTTTTCCAGGATGAAAATGTTATTTGCCAGACATTTAATACAAACGTTATTACGTAACAAGTGACATTAGCACAAACAAACCACAATCCGATGAGATAGGGCCTCGAAACTTCCCGCACGCGTGAAAGCATAATCCCGCCAAGGTTCAGAGTACGCCTCAGAGTTTAAGCTCGTTTCAGCCATTCGTCCTGTTGGGATATTAACCCCATGGATGCGAAAGTAATGATCGGCCGTAACAAAATTAGCATTTGCCCAGCGGGTACCAAAGGTTGCTCGGCCGTCTAAATTTCCATCCAGGAATAAAATTAAGTGGTACACTGCTGGAGGGAAGGTACGTTCCCTGATTGAAACAGTCACATGGTACAGGTAAGCGGAGTTAGACGATGGACCCTGCTCTGAGCTGTCTTTCGTTATCTTTACCTTAGTTCTCATAGTTATCTATCTTCACTTTACCTTAGTTATCCATGCCTGGTGTTTGTGTCCTTTATGACATCCTTCAAAACATTAATCCTGTTTGGAAGGATTTTCAATTTTGCTTGATTGTCAAACGGGCAGACGGAGGAAAAAAAACTTATCTCCTTCCTCTCTGCGCATGATTTTTTTTTTTTTTTTTGGATACAGAATCGAGGCTCGTGCAAGAGCGAACATTTATCACAAAAAGACAAACTGACACATAAAACATAAGATAAATGGAGCGGGAGACAAGATGGGGAGAAAAAGGGAAGCACACAAGTTCAACTTTTGAGAGCAGGGACATCGGGAGATATGTGGGAGGGAGAGGGCTTGGGGGGAGGAGGCGTGGGAAGGGGGACGGGGTGGGAGAAGTATAAAACACAAGGACACCAAGGACTTCCAGGAAAGAAGTTGGTATTTCAAAAAAGTGGATTTTGGGGTGAAATTAGCGGGGGTAGAAAAGATCAAAGTTTTGGATGGGGGAAGATAAGAGATGGTGGTGATCAGCTGTTTTAAAGACCTGGAGGGTGGAGTGGGATTGAAGAGAGTGAGGGAGTTTGTTCCAGAGGTGGGAGAAAAGAGGAATGAAGGAGTGAAGGTGAGCAGAGAGTCTTGATTTTGGCAATATAACCATAGGAGGGTTGGAGGCAGATCTTCTGCGACTTGCAGGAATATTTAGGGGACAGAGCCCAGAGAGAGCTGGGTGAGCAAGGCCGGAGAGAAGTCGGTAGAAGACGGAAAGAACACCAACCTGCCTGCGGTGAGTGAGTGAAAGGCCCTCACAATCAGCTTCATCGTGGGAGATTCCAATGATTCTGAACGCTTTGGTTTCAACAGCGTGAAGACGAGCTAGGTGTGAGCTAGGTCTGGGCACTAGCCCAGAGGGGAGAGCAGTACTCCATTGAGCTGCGGATGAAAGCCTTGTATGTGGTGAGGAGCTCAGGTGTGCCAAGGAAGGACTTCGCACGACGGAGGATGCCCAGTCAGCGACTGGCTTTGGAGGCCAGCTTGGAAATGTGGTTTTCCCAGGAAAGATCATGGCAGATAGTGAGACCCAAAAGCTTGAGTGACAGAACTTCTTGGAGAGGATTATTCAGAAAGTAGATGGGAGGGTTGTCCAGTCGGTCTTTTCGGAGAGACATCGTAAGAGTGTGAGATTTGTCAGGATTGAAAGACATGTTCCACTTGTTTGCCCAGTCTGTGATTTTGTCCAGGTCTGCAGAGAGTGAGGAGGCTGCAGACTGCCGATCTGAGGGATGAGGAATGGAGCGACAGAGAGTAGAGTCATCAGCAAAGAGATAGAGAGGATTTTCAAGAGAGTGAGAGAGATCATTGATGGAGACCAGAAAAAGCAGAGGACCCAGAACACTGCCTTGGGGAACTCTAGCCTGAACAGGAAGAGGAGATGAGAGAAACCCATTCAGGGCCACGCGTTGACTACGACGAGAGCCGAAGTCCACCAGCCATGCGTGAAGATTTCCATGGATACCAAAGGAGGAGGGTTTGGTGAGCAGAGCGGGGTGCCAGACCATATCGAAGGCACGTGATATGTCGAGGGAGACGGCTCTAATTTCCTGTTTGGCATTGAGGACCTCCATCAATTGTTGAGACAGCAGAAGCAGCATGTCCAGAGTAGAGTGACCTGGTCTGAAACCAAATTGATGATCAGAGATCAAGCCATTGGAGAAGAGGAAAGATTTCATATCCGAAGCAAAGATGGATTCCATGACTTTGCTGATAATTGGGAGAAGGCTGATTGTCTGTAGTTGCAAGGATCTGTTTTTGCACATTTTTTGTGTAAAGCTGTGATGTTGGCTGATTTCCAAGCAGATGGCAGATGACCTTGAGCAAAAGAGAGGGTGAAGAGAACAGAGAGAGGGAGTGAAAGAGCGGAAGAACAGGATTTGAGGACCCGTGGGCTGATGCCGTCAGGTCCAGTTGCAGAATCAGAGTCGAGGGTTGACAGAAACTTCTCCACCTTGTCAGGAGGAGCAGTCCAGGAGCAGCTGGGTATGACTGGGTACGGTGGGTACAGAGAGGGATGGGTTTGGGACACACGATTTAGAGGCAAACACAGAGTTGAGGCATTCAGGTTTTTCACGTGTGGAGTCAGCTGTGTAGCCGTTTGAGGTAAGGGAGGGGATGGAGGGGGAACAAACACCAGAAACAGATTTGACCAGACGCCACCAGGATTTGGAAGAGGGAGACAGATAAGAGAGTTCGGTCTTGAGAATGGAGAGATATTGTTTCCTGGCTCTCCTGAGGGTGGACACACACTTGTTTCGGGCTTTGTGAAAGGAAATGAGATTTCCTTCCGTTGGATTTGCTTTCCAGGAGACGAAGGCAAGTTGTTTCTGGGCAACTGCCTCACCACAAGATTCCATGTGCCATGGATGGGAGGAAGGGTATGACAACTGAAGACGAGATGGGATAAATCTGTGCATGAGAGAGAGCAATTTACTTTGGAAGAATTCCCAGGATGAGTTGATGTCAGAGGCGGTAGAGATGGGAGACCAGTCCAGATGATTGATGGCTGCTTGAAGACCGTGCCAGTTGGCCTGAGTGAAATGCCAGACTCGTCGACGCTGAGGAGGCTCTCTGAGAATGGTCAGAGAGATGTCCACTTTAAAAAGCACATGATCAGATGAGCCGATTGGAGCAGAAGAAGAGCAGCAGACATTTTCAGGGAAGTTAGTCATAACCAAGTCCAGAAGACAAGATGCTCCGTTGACTGAGATCCGGGTCGGGAAATTAACAGATTGTGTCAGTCCCAGTGAGTCGCAGAAGTCCTTTGCTGAGGAGCCATGGCTGGTGAGAGAGGTACCCACACCCAGCCAACTGGCATGGTGACAATTGAAATCACCACATATGAGGAAGAGAGAGTTGGGATGAGTCGATATAAGTTGGTCCATATTATCAGACAGTGAGATGTAGATGGAGTCATCACTGTTTGGTGGACGGTACAACACACATATGAACAAGAGGTGGGAGCGAAGGTGAAGCCGTAGCCAGAGGTATTCCTGGGGGTGAGGTGGAGAGAGTGCAGTGCAGGGCGAGTGAGAAAGAGAGTTGTTGATAAAGATAGCAACCCCACCTCCAGGACGAGGCTCAGGTCTATCATACCAGAGGAGGGAGTAACCTGGGAGAGATACTAAGGAATCAGAGACATCATGAAGGAGGAAAGTTTCTGTTTAGTAGATCACGTCTGGTTTTTCAGAAGCAACCTGTATGGAGAGATCAGTTAGGTTTGAACGAAGGCCCTGGATGTTTGAGGTCCATAACGTTAATGAAGAGGAAGGGGGAGCATCGGATACAGAGCAGGGGGGGGGGAGGGGTAGGGTAAGATGTGGAAGAGGAGGAAGAGGTAGGGAGAGCTGTTGAAGGTGTGTCAGAGATTTCAGAATAGCTCGGAGAAAGGGAAGGATGGGATGGACAAAAGGTTTGATGGTGATTGGGTGAGGCACAATGAGGTGTTATTTGAGGGGAAGAGCGAGGCAGAAGGTTGGGGGAGATGGAGGTGAGAGTTGGAAGGGGGAAGAAGCGGGGAGGATGCTTTGAGGAGGAGGAGGAGTGAGAGGGGGGAAATGGAGAAGAAATGAGGGTGGGGAGATTTGAAGGGGAGGGGTGAGGTGGGAGTTTCTGAGGGAAGGGACAAGGGGAGGGATTTGAAAAGGATAGGAGATGGGGGAGATTTGGAGGGGAGGGTGAGGGGGGAGTCTAGGAGGGGAGGGGCGAGGGGGAGTCGAGGAGGGGAGGGGTGTGGGGGGAGTTTAGGAGGGAAGGGGCAACAGGGGAGATTTGAAAGGGATGGGTGATGGGGAGGATTTGGAGGGGAGGGGCAAGGGGGAAGATTTGAAAGGTATGGGTAATGGGGAAGATTTGGAGGGGAGGGGTGATGGGGAGTTTTGGAGGGGAGGGGTGATGGGGAAGATTTGGAGGGGAGGGGTGAGATTGGATTTTGGAAAGTGTACGATTAATGGGAAACGAACATTTATTGCAAAATGAGTTTCTTGTGACCTTCAAGTTAAAAATACGTTTGAGGATGCTGGAGGGCGGGGGGGGGGGGGGGGGTGGAGTGCAGGAGAGTTTAGGGAATGTATGAAAGAGGCACTGTAAGAGATGGAATTTTTTTTGGGGATGAATAGATTTGGTGAGCAAGTCGAATGCACCCTTTTGAAGAAGAAGAAGAAAAAGGTGTTCTAATATATGACAGAATACAGTACTTCAGGAGAAAGTTTAAACATTTTAAAGTTTAACAGTGAAAAATATCTGGGGAAATGGGGGAGAAACACGTGGTCGAAGAACGAACGAACGAATAAGAACAACGAATAAATGAATAAGAACAACAAATAAGAACAGAGAAGGAAATGTTTTTTGTTTTTGTTTTTTGAGTTGAGATTTTAAACAAGAAAGTATGGGGTGAAAAGACTAGGAAAAACAGAGAACGAAAGTTATTGGAGCACAAATGACGGACCGCTGAGAGAAAAACAAAGGCTCAAGGTCGGACATGGTACAAGGCCTCAAAAGACACGACACGAATTTACACGTTTTTCTATACAGGTATGAAAGATTTACACCGAGAATTTTCCTGGAGACCCACTGTAGGTACACACACCATAAAATAAATACAGTTTGGACGAAAATACAAATGGGAACAATTACTTAACTTTTACAGTGTTGACAGCGTGGACAGCTGTGATAAAACGTGACCTTGCCGGCAAGACAGGAAGCGGAAGTCCAGTTCGCGTCTCTTCCTCAACAGATACATTTGTCACTTGGGGTTCAGCATTATCTTCCTCAACAAATACATTTGTCACTTGGGGTTCAGCATTCTCTTCATCAGCAGATACATTTGTCACTTGGGGTTCAGCATCCTCTTCCTCAACAGATTCATTTATCACCTTTGGCTCAGCATTCCTGCAGAAAATAAAGATTTTGTAAAGCTGTCGTTAAATAAATGTCACAAATAAGAAACAATGTGAGAATAAAAATGCAGTCAGGCAGGTGAAAATCAGACGGCATCAGGAATTTGTGTTTTCTACATTCAGACAGCAAACAACACCACTACACTGTGCTACCCTTCCAAGCGTCTTCAAACACAGTTGACAATGAAGCCAAAAAATGTCACGTGGTAAAGATGGGGTGAAGATCACCAAAGAGTTTTTTTAACCGCACTTGATCAAGAAATGATGATCAAGAGAAATGGGAGGCACCTGAGATACATTTCGAGTGTCAGAGCAAAGGGTCTGAATACTTATGTCAATGTGATATTTCAGTTTTTTCTTTTTAATAAATTTGCAGAACTTTCTAAAATCCTGTTTTCTCTTTGTCATAATGGGGTATTGAGTGCAGATTGATGAGGGAAAAATGAATTTAAACGATTTCAGCATAAGGCTGCAACAAAATGTGAAAAAAGTGACGGGGTCTGAATACTTTCTGAATTCACTGTAACTAATTAGTCACCGAGAAAGTAAAGTGAAAGTTAGCCGCAGGGACTCTGCCAGATTTTAATCACCATAGATGGCGGAGTTGTCCACGACTTGTCGGCTTCAGCGTCTTACGTTAGGAAGCATTCCGAGAGAAGCCACCCCTTACCAGGAGATGTACCCATAACAGATGTTTGTTCATCCACTGGTGATGTTTCTGCCCCTCCTCCACAATGTTGTCATCTCCAAACATTCCAACACCACTCCAACACTACCTCAACACCCAACACCTTCTCCGTGATAAGTACATTAACTGATTAATTTAATTAATGTGGTGTTCATTGAGAGCAGGCATTATGGGAGAAATGGCCTCCTCAAAGTTCCTTGGATTGGTTGACAGTATTGGTGGTATTATTCTGAAATAATCTATATATATAAAACACAGTTTGTGTGTGTGTGTGTGTAATGTTACCGATAGACTCCTAAACGGAGAGGCTTACGTGCTTGATATTTGGCATAGACATGGCCATTGAGCCTGGGACGAACATGGCCGAACTCAAAATATTTGACGATCCATATTTTTTATTCATATTTACCTCAGCGCATTTCAGCGCACAGAATCAACGGAATCAGAGCAGGTGAGCAGGTGAATGAATGAATGAATGAATTTCCTTAAAGGAATAACATTTATATTGCGAGCATGGGTCATGTCAGGTCATTCCAAAGGGATATTTTCTCTTACTTACCCATCAGGTGCAATGTCACCACCACACTTGTTCTTCTTATCATGTGTGGTAAACTTTTGCCTAGGTTGAAAAAGATTGAAAAGTCAGTTTCTTCTACATTTGATACGGTAAATATATCCGAAAACAGGTTTAAAAAGTCAAGAGGAGGAAAATAAGATTATTTACTTCAGACGCTTCCAACAACTGATTTTCTTCGTCTTGGATGATGAAGGCTTCTTCATGTTTGGTTCCCTGCAAAATAACCGAACTCATCATCCACAACTGAGTACAAATGTGCTAAACCGGATATTATATACATTTAAAGCGCGGCGTTACGCGCGCTGCTTGTGAGCAAGGAGGAAGCGGACAAGCGGTAACATATAAACGTCTTTATTATAAGAGCACACTGTAACACTGAACTGCTCCGGGCTGGGCGCCCGGTGTATATCATGAGGCCACGCCTACCCCTCGGGCGTGGCCACTGCCCACTTGGTGCGTGGAATGATGTCACCACGCCAGTGGGCTTTTGTGTCCGCCACACGCGCCCCCCCAGAATTCCCGCGCACCTGGAGGGCCAGTTTGCGGGGCAGACGAATGACCCGGCCGAAGCGCCCCCTGGCGATCGGCGGCGTCCGGGGTGCAGGGATGCCAGGTGGGATGCCCCTGGCTGCCCCTGGGATGGGTGCAGGACCGGGGGGCGGCGTGGCGGCGGGGCTGGGCGGTGCCGGGGGTCCGCCCGCAGGAGGGCGGCCCCGACGTGGGGGTCGGGCCACTGGCGGTGGATGGTCCACATCGAGGTGGGCCGGCTTGAGGCGGTCTACCGAAACGCGGTCAGGAGTACCGCCGATGTCCAGGGTGAAGTGCTTCGCCCCGGTCTCCATCACGCGGAAAGGCCCGTCGTACGGGGGCCGCAGTGGTGTCCGATGGGCATCGTGGCGGACGAAGACGTACTCCGCCGTGCGAAGCTCCGGGGCGACGTGCGTCGGTGGGTGCCCGTGGCATGCCGTTGGCACCGGGGCGAACCTCTGGGCGGTCTCTTGCAGAGCGGAGCGCTGCTGTGCCGCGGACCATGGTGCCGTGGAGTCGGGGAGGAACTCGCCCGGCACCCGCAGCGGTTGCCCGAAGACCAACTCCGCCGCGGATGCGCGCAGGTCCTCCTTGGGCGCCGTCCGGAGGCCCAGCAGGACCCAGGGGAGCCTGTCGACCCAGCCGCCGTCGCGGAGGGTGGCCCGGAGCTCAGCCTTCAATGAGCGGTGAAATCGCTCACACAGGCCGTTAGCCTGGGGGTGGTAGGCCGTGGTTCGGTGCAGCCGGACCCCGAGCCCCTGCGCAACCGCCCCCCAGAGCTCCGAGGTGAACTGGGGGCCGCGGTCGGATGAGATGTCTGAGGGGGCGCCGAACCGGGCGACCCAGGTGGCGATGAAAGCCTGCGCGACATCGGCCGCCGTTGTCGACGCCAAGGGCACGGCCTCCGGCCACCGGGTGGTGCGGTCCACCATGGTGAGGACGTAGGTGAAACCCCGCGAGGGGGGCAGAGGTCCCACCAGGTCCACGTGGACGTGGTCAAACCGGCGTTCCGGCACCGTGAACGAGGCCAACGGGGCCTGGGTGTGCCGGTGCACCTTGGCGCGCTGGCATGCGAGGCACGTCCTGGCCCAGCCGCGGACGGCCTTCCGGAGGCCATGCCAGACGAACTTGTCGGCGATCAGCCTTTGGGAGGCCCTCGCGCCCGGGTGGGACAGGCCGTGGATGGCGTCAAACACCTGGCGCTGCCAGCCCGCGGGCACGATGGGGCGAGGACGCCCGAGGGAGACGTCGCACAAGAGGGCCGCGCCCGCGCCGTCGAACGGCACCTCGGTGACGCGGAGGCCCGTGACGGCGGTCCGCAAGGCCTGGACGTCGGGGTCAGCGGCCTGGTCCGCTGCCATCCGGGCATAGTCGATGCCGAGGTGGACTGCGTGGGCGACGGCCCGGGAAAGGCAATCCGCCACCGGGTTGTCCTTCCCCGCGACGTGCTGGATGTCCGTCGTGTACTCGGACACGGCCGAGAGGTGACGCTGCTGCCGGGCCGACCACGGCTCGGTGACCTTGCCCATCGCGAAGATCAGCGGCTTGTGGTCGACGAAGGCAGTGAACGCACGGCCCTCGAGCAGATGGCGGAAGTGCCTGACCGCCAAGTGAAGTCCGAGCAACTCGCGGTCGAAGGTACTGTAACGGCGTTCGGGCGGGCGAAGCTGCCGGATAAAGAACGCCAGCGGTTGCCAAGCTCCACGCACCTATTGCTCGTGCACCGCGCCCACCGCGTAGTCCGAGGCATTGGTGGTGAGGGCGATCGGTGCATCGGGCGCCGGGTGCGCGAGCATGGTGGCGTTAGCCAAGGCGAGCTTCGCGCCCGTGAACGCCGTGTCCATCTGCTCGGTCCAGGTAACGTCGCCTTTGCCCGGCTTACCTCGGAGAGCTTCGTGCAGGGGGCGCAAGAGCTGGGCGATACGGGGCAGGAACCGATGGTAAAAGTTCACCATGCCCAGGAACTCCTGCAGCCCTCTGATCGTGCGGGGGCGCGGAAACCCCTTCACCGCCTCCACCTTGGCCGGCAGGGGGACGGCTCCGTGCCTGGTGACACGGTGCCCCAGAAAATCGATTGTGGCGGCGCCGAACCGGCACTTTGCGGGGTTCACAATCAGGCCATGCTGGCCCAGGCGTTCGAAGAGCATGCGGAGGTGGCGTAGGTGCTCTTCGCGGGACGCGCTGGCGACGAGGATATCGTCCAGGTAGACGTAGACAAAATCCAAGTCGCGCAGGACGCTGTCCATCAGTCGCTGGAACGCCTGAGCCGCATTCTTCAGACCAAAGGGCATGCGCAGGAACTCGAAGAGTCCGAATGGCGTGATGACCGCCGTCTTCGGGACGTCCTCCGGCCTGACGGGGACCTGATGGTAGCCGCGTATGAGGTCCACCTTCGAGAAGAAGGACCTGCCCGCCAAACGGGCGGAAAAGTCCTGAATGTGGGGGACGGGGTAGCGGTCGGGAGTCGTGGCGTCATTGAGACGGCGATAGTCCCCGCACGGTCGCCATCCCCCGCCGGGCTTCGGCACGATGTGCAGCGGCGACACCCAAGCGCTCTCTGAGCGCCGAACGATGCCGAGTCACTCCAGGGTAGTGAACACCGCTTTTGCCACCGCCAGCTTCGTCGGCTCGAGGCGGCGTGCCCGGGCGTAGACCGGTGGCCCGACGGTGGGGATGTGATGGGCCACCCCGTGCTTGACGGCCCCCGCCGAGAAGGTGGGCCGCGTGAGGGCCGGGAAGCCGGCGAGGAGGCGGGTGAATGCGTCCGCTGCCGAAAGCGTACAGACCAACGTGGCCGGAACCGAATCGTTCGGCAAGCCGCTTGGCAAGCCGCTAGTTGAGCTGGGCAACGCACAAGCGAGCGAGCTGAACGTCTCGGCCTGGACAAGCCGTCTGCGCTTGATGTCGACCAGGAGCCCATTAGCGCACAGGAAGTCCGCGCCAAGCAGTGCCATGGGCACGTCGGCGGTGACAAACGTCCATCGGAAAACCTGCCCTCCAAACCGCAGAGAGAGGCAGCGTTTTCCGTACGTACGGATGGGCGTCCCGTTCGCGGCAAGCAGCGCGGGGCCCCCACCCGCGGCGTGCTTGTCTGACGTGCCGGCGGGAATGACACTCACCTGCGCTCCCGTGTCGCACAGGTAACGGCGCCCGGAGAAGGTGTCCGTTATGAACAGCAGGCTGCTCGAACGGCCGGCGCTCATCGCCACTATTGAGCGCCGGCCCAGGCGTTTCCCGACCCGTTGAAGGAGCACGGCGGATGACACCGCCGAGCTTCGTGGCCGAACTTGGCGTGGAACCAGCACCAGGTGGTGGAGCTGGAGGAGCGCGGCTGGCTCCGCCAGGCCGGTGGAGTTGGCGGGTTTCCCCGCGGTGGCGGTTTTCGCCGCGGCGGTGGGCGGGGCGTGGCGGCGTTCACGAGGTGCGTATCAGCATGCTGCGTATGCTGTAGAAGCTGATGCTGTGGAACATGCTGCTGAACATCAGCCTCGAGGGCCGTGACGGCCACGCCGACGCTCGCCCGCGTGTCCGAAGCGGCGAAGTACCTGTCCGCCTCGGCTGCCAATGCTCGGGGTTCCGTTAGCTCGGTCCCAGCCAACGCGAGGCGAACCTGCGCTGGAAGTTGGCGCCGGAAAAGCGCCCGGAATAGCGAACCGGGGGCTTCGTCACCCAACAGTGACAGCATATGGTCCATTCGGACCGACGGGCGCGTGTCGCCGAGCTCGGGGAGATCCAGGAGGCGGTCGGCCCGTGCGTCGTCTGTGAGGCCGAACGTGGCTAGGAGTAGTCGCTTGAGTGCCTCGTACTTGTGGCCGTCCGGTGGGTGGCGAAGGACGGACACAACTCGAGCGGCCGTGCCGGGCCCGAGGGAGGCGACGACATGGCAGTAGCGCATGTCGTCGTTGGTGAGGCGCCGAAGCTGAAATTGGGCTTCGGCTTGAACGAACCAGGCTTCGGCCTGGGCCTCCCAAAATTCGGGAAGTTTAATCGCCATTGCCTTGTCGTTGGCCATTGCAATGGCGTCGTGTTCGGAAGGATCGCTATGGCAGATCCAACGTCGAGGGTCACCAGTAAAGCGCGGCGTTACGCGCGCTGCTTGTGAGCAAGGAGGAAGCGGACAAGCGGTAACATATAAACGTCTTTATTGTAAGAGCACACTGTAACACTGAACTGCTCCGGGCTGGGCGCCCGGTGTATATCATGAGGCCACGCCTACCCCTCGGGCGTGGCCACCGCCCACTTGGTGCGTGGAATGATGTCACCACGCCAGTGGGCTTTTCTGTCCGCCACACATTCTCCATTTCAAAAACTGACAAAATAATTTCCCTTCCAGTAAACATCACGTTAGATAAAACAATGTTGGCAACGGTGTTTAAAAGAAAACAAAAAAACCCCATCTCGTCGTCGGTGACGACTCGTCGGCTTCAGGGTCTTACGTCAGGAAGCAGTCCGAGAGAGGCCACCTGTTACCAGGCGATGTACCCTTAACAGATGTTTGTTCATTCCCTGGTGACGTTTCTGCCCCTCCTCCACAATGTCATCTCCATACACTCCAACACCACCCCAACACTACCTCAAAACCCAACACCTTCTCAGTCATAAGTACATGAACTGATTAATTTGATTAATGTGGTGTTCATCGAGAGCAGGCATTATGGGAGAAATGGTCCCCTCAAAGTTCCTTGTATTGGTTGACAGTATTGGTCGTATTATTCTGATATAATATTGTGCAAAGAAGTCGTTGGGTCCTTTGTTATGGATCAAATATTTGCAAACGAAGATTCATATTTTGATATGTCGGGTTGAAGTAGTACGTATTCCGTGATTCACATCCTTCTCATCAGATCAGGTACCTCCTGACGCTTGTCATTTGCACTTCAGGAGCATCCCTCTGCCAGGTACGTTTTGTATCCCACAGATAGGCCCGATCTGGATTCCGACCTGAACCAAAATCTAATCGGCTTTTTTGTCACCGAACCAACTCATCCCCCAAGTTTAGTCACAACTCGTCCATAACTTTTTTTAATATCATGTTATACATCGCTTTTCACCCAATCTATCAATGGTGAAGAATCACTTAAAAATTAAATAATTTTCATATCCAAATCCACATTCAGATCTTCACCAAAATCAAATCGATTCGTCCTTGTCACACACACAACCGGTCCATCAAGTTTTGTCCAAATCCGTCCATCACATTTTGAGATATTGTTCAATGTATCAGTTTTAGCCCCATCACTCAATGGTGAAGAATTACTTCAAAAATTATATGATCTGGATCTGGATTCGAATCTTCACCAAAATTGAATCGATTCTTCCTCGTCACACACACAAACCGCCCACAAAGTTTAGTCCAAATCCGTCCATAACTTAACGTAACAAAAAAATTCTAGTAGCCGGATCCGAATCCGGATCTTCACCAAAATCTAATCGTTTTGTCCTTGTCACATACGCGACATCTCTGCCAAATTTCGTCCGAATCTGTCCACAACTATTTGAGATATCTTGTTCACAAACAAACGGACAGACAAACAGACAGGGGTGAAAACATAACCTCCATCCACCTTTGGTGGCGGAGGTAACAACTCAGTGGAATCCCTCAGCCCTGAAACTTCCAAACAATGGCACAGAAAATATTTAAAGAGCAAAATGTGATGGAGATACGACAGGAATGAATGAATGAATGAATGAATGAATTTCCTTAAAGGAATAACATTTATATTGCGAGCATGGGTCATGTCAGGTCATTCCAAAGGGATATTTTCTCTTACTTACCCATCAGGTGCAATGTCACCACCACACTTGTTCTTCTTATCATGTGTGGTAAACTTTTGCCTAGGTTGAAAAAGATTGAAAAGTCAGTTTCTTCTACATTTGATACGGTAAATATATCCGAAAACAGGTTTAAAAAGTCAAGAGGAGGAAAATAAGATTATTTACTTCAGACGCTTCCAACAACTGATTTTCTTTGTCTTGGATGGTAAAGACTTGTTCATCTTTGGTTCCCTGCAAAAGAACAGAACTCTTGAATCGACAAATGAGTGCAAATGTGCTAAATTATAGATATATATATATACAGACTTGGCATTTAATATGGAATTTTTTTTTTGTGGGGGTGAACTTACTTTTCAAGTTGACTTCGAACCAAAAGTTCATTGGAATTATGTTGAAATATTCTAGATTTTGTTGATGTGACCTTTAAAAGAAACAAAAACCACATTTGACATTTCGGATCAAATAAAATGATCCTTGAAAGTGATGTAAACTGATATCGAACTCAATTCATGGACAGTACTGTGTTAAACTTCTGTACGTTTTCCAGAAGTATCTCTTTATTTTGCACATTAGCCAAATTTTTTTTCAACAAAAACAAAAGCTAAATTATGACTGGGATTACGGACAGTAAAATTACAGTTCAGTACTTCGTGTAACCCCCACGAGCATTCAGGAGAGCACGTACACGTCGAGGCATGCTGTTCACGAGATTTGCCAAGGTTTGGACAGGAATCGCTTGCCATGCAGTGACAATAGTCTGCTGCAATTCACACACAGAGGCAGGCTGCTGGTCCAAGTTGTTGATTTGACGCGTTAATTCTGCCCACAAGTTCTCTATCGGATTCATATCCGGGGACATGGCAGGCCACTCCATATGCTCTACACCACGGTCAGCAAGAAAGTGTTGGATCATGCGAGCATGATGAAGCCGTGCATTGTCATCTTGGAAGACAAAGTTTCCTCGAAAGGCTGCACGAGCAAATGGAAGCAATGTTTCTTCCAGAATGACCCTGTACTTGAACTGGTTCAGGTTTCCATTCAGAACAACCAAGTCAGTTTTGCCCCCTGCATGAAAAGCAGCCCAAACGGTCACCCCACCACCTCCAGCTTGGACTTTTGGCACCATACAATCTTCGTTGTGGGCTTCATGCACTTGTCTGCGCACTCGGGCACGGCCATCTGGACGATAGACCAGAAATCTAGACTCGTCACTGAAGGTCACGTGATTCCAGTGTCCTGGCTGCCATTGACGGTGCTCTCTGGCCCGCTGCAATCGGCGCTGGCTGTGTTGTCTGGTCAGGCGTGGCTTTCCCAGGGGATGCCTGGCACGATAGCCTGCTTGAACCAGTCGTTGGTTGACTAGCCTTCTGGATACAGGCACATTTGTCAGTTGCTGCCACTCAGCCCTAAGCCGATTAGCTGACTTGGTACGGCCATTGCAGACTAACCGTTGCAGCTGGCGATCATCTCTCCTTGTGGTTCTGCATGGACGTCCTGGCCTCGGTATTGGAGTAGGGACACCCCTCTGAGCATTTCGTTTCAGGATCTTTGACACCTGACCTTGAGTGATGCCATACTGCCGAGCAATAGCACGCTGTGCCAGAATTTCGTAAAGCCACCACTCCATGCCAAACAGCATTGTCAAGTTGACGGACCATCTCCAGAGGAAGCGGCAATAACTTTTGTAGACGTGCAGCAGTTGTTTTCCACCAATACAGAACGCAACAACCCTTATATACCCGATTGTGAAGCCAATCGTCAAATGCACCTGTCCTTACATTTTGTCACACCACCTGTGATATAATCCTGTTATTGACAAAGACATCACCGAAGGGTAAAATAAACTCACCAGATTGATATACTGAATTCAGAAAGTAAACCCAAGTCAAGAAAAAAAAAATATTCCATATTAAATGCCAAGTCTGTATGTATGTATATATATATATATATATATATATATATATATATATATATATATATATATATATATATATATATATATATATATATATATATATATATATTGTTACAGATCGCGGTTTAAGATGTTAGTTACCGAGCGGTTTGGTATTGCCGCGACCTAACAGGATCCCCGACTCACCCGATTCCACCCAAACGTTGGCCGGGTCGCACCACAGCTAGTCAATAGGGAAAAGACAAAGGCGACGAATGCAAAGAGGAAAAAGAAGGCAAAGAAAGGTTTGGAAATACGACTGAATTTATTTACTATTTACACACATAAGCAAAAAGGAGCAATCAAGTTTATTTACAACACATAAGACGCAGGTCACACAGTGCAAATACTAGCTTATCTACAGACTTAACTTATTCCCAGGACAGAACAAACAAAACAAACTCACGTATACAAGAAGGGTGGAAAGGCAGGAGGTGGATGGATGGAGGGAGAGGGAGGTCCAAGGGGGTCCCGCAGCACAACCGGCGCGTTTAGCAGCCGCCGTTCAGGCCCCACGCTGCTGTTTTGGCTGCTGTGGACGTCGCGTGCTTTGCCAGGCCTCGTCGGACGCGTCTGGTCCAAACCCTCCACTCGTTCTTGGTCCACTCACTCTTTACCACCGACTCCTCACCGCAACCAACGCAACCAACTGACCACCACCACCGACTCCTCACCGCAACCAACGCAACCAACTGACCACCGACTCCACTGACTGACTCCTCACGACTCTCTTGGCGACCAACTCAAAGTGCATCTCTCCTCTGTAAAAACGCATCTCTCTCTGGACACGCCCTGCCTTGGGTTATATAGGCCCCCGCCCCTCAACCTTTTCGAACCTCCCCGATCGCTCTTCCTCCGCCCTCTCTAGCCAAACCCCTGGCTCATGGTTGGTCGAGTGGGGCTGGCTCACTCCTCCCCTCTATGACGAGGTGGAGACACGCCTTTCTTCCCCGACTCGAGCCTCGTGGTCAATGGCGGTTATTGGAGGGGAGGTAATATGGGCAATCGAGGCTCGGCAATGACGAGAGGGGATGTAATATGAAATGGAGATTTTGGGGATGGGAAGGAAAGGGGATCTATTCTCTTTCACTGGTGCAATGGAGTATTTCAATTAATGGAAGACACAGCCTTACGCTAATACACATAATAAGGATATAACTGTCAAAAAAAAGATATATCGTGTCCTGCATGTATGTTTTATGGACTAACTACGGGAACGCTCTTTGACCTTTTATACAACCACAACGGAGGGAGGAGGGGTGATATTTTACAACAACCTTTTACAACAACATTTTACCACAACAATAAAATAAAAAAACATTCTCATATCCACAACAATATATATATATATATATATATATATATATATATATATATATATATATATATGTATATACAGTGAAACCTTGACTTACGAGTTTAATTCGTTCTGTGACCGAGCTCGTAACTCAATTTGCTCGTTTCTCAAATTAAATTTCCCCATTAAAATGCATTGAAATGCTATTAATCCGTTCCAGCCCCCAAAAAACCACACCAATTTTTTTTGTTACGTGTTTTTAAATAAGAAAAATGTACTTTATAAATAACAAATAATGTATAAACAAGCACGACCTCGTATATACTGTACATAATAAGCGGCGTTACGCGCGCTGCTTGTAAACAAGGAGGAAGCGGACAACGCGGTAATTTGTAAGAGTCTTTATTCAAGAGTTCACTGTAACACTGGCGCGCTCCGGGCTGCGCGCCCGGTGTATATCCTGAGGCCACGCCTACCCCTCGGCGTGGCCCCCGCCCACTTGGTGCGTGGAATGATGTCACCACGCCAGTGAGCTTCCGTGTCCGCCACAATGTAAATAAATAAACTGGTTTTATTAAGTGTATTTACCTTGAAGATCAGACGAAGATGCTGGCGGAGGTGGAGGAGATAACTTTTGCCTTTTTCGCCACACTTTCCTCGCTTTCACTTGCAGGGCGTTTCAATAAAAACCTGTCCAACGAGGTTTGTTTCTTCCTCCCTTTCAAAATGTTTCGATCGTACTGCTACGATCGTACTGCCTCGCCAAGTCGACAACACGCACACCTCGCTCATGTTTTTCGACGATTGCGTGTTTTATATCCAAGCACATCATCCTCTTCTTCTTCTCAGTACTGCCCTTGGCACTCAATTTCTTAAGACCCATGGTTAAAACTAAGAAATTTTCCAAAATAACCAACATGCGAAAACAAAGCAGCAGTGATATACGGCAGAGATGCTTGCACGGCAAGATAACCACGTGACCGGAACCCACCTGGTGGCGGGTGGCGTCAGCTCCAAAATAACCAACATGCGAAAACAAAGCAGCAGTGATATACGGCAGAGATGCTTGCACGGCAAGATAACCACGTGACCTGAACCCACCTGGTGGCGGGTGGCGTCAGCTCCAAAATAACCAAAATGCGAAAACAAAGCAGCAGCGATATACGGCAGAGATGCTTGCACGGCAAGATAACCACGTGACCGGAACCCACCTGGTGGCGGGTGGCGTCAGCTCCAAAATAACCAACATGTGAAAACAAAGCAGCAGCGATATACGGCAGAGATGCTTGCACGGCAAGATAACCACGTGACCGGAACCCACCTGGTGGCGGGTGGCGTCAGCTCCAAAATAACCAAAATGCGAAAACAAAACAGCAGCGATATACGGCAGAGATGCTTGCACGGCAAGATAACCACGTGACCGGAACCCACCTGGTGGCGGGTGGCGTAAGCTCGTAACTCAGATCTCGGCTCGCATCTCAAAGCAATAAACCGCCCGAGCGACGGCTCGTATCTCGGAAAACTCGTAAGTTGGTGCACTCGTAAGTCAAGGTTTCACTGTATATATAATGTTGAGGAATATATATAAAAAGTACTTACCAGTACTTTTTCCACATGCGAAATTTGCATTTATGTTTATTTAAATTATACAATGGACCACAAAATGTAAATGTTTCATGATATTTGTTGTATTATATCACCTTTATCTATCAATATTGTTGAAATGAGGATCAAATAGCTGTATGTTGAAATATGTTGAAAAAGTCAAAACTTTACATGGGGTGTACTTACTTTTTCACGTGACTGACTTGCAGGGCGGTCTCGCGAGAAAGGTCTCGCGAGAAAGGTCTCGCGAGATCTCGGAGACGGTGGGAGGGATTTTCGAAGCTCCACACGGTCTCCACGTTTTTCGAAGTTAAGTCTGTTCACAATTGTATTTTGTCGAATCTGTATTTATCTTTCGGTGTGTGAAGTTATTGTGTGCAACTTTGGTTGTTTCTCGGTGTTTATCTTTCATAAATTGATCGTCTGTTTGCCGTGTCGTGTCTTGAGGCCTTGTACAGTGTGCACTGTACAACCTTGAGGCTTTGTTTTTCTCTCAGCGGTCCGTCGTTTGTGATCCAATAACTTTCGTTCTCTGTATTCCCAGTCTTTTCACCCATAGCCTACTTCCTTGTGTAAATCTCAACTCAAAAAAAAAAAAAAAAAAAAAAAAAATATTTCCTTCTCTGTTCTCATTCGTTTATTCATTCTTATTCGTTCGTTCGTTCTTCGACCACGTGTTTCTCCCCCATTTCCCCAGATAGTTTTCACTCATTAACCTTCAATGTTTACACTTTCCCCTCAAGTTATGTATTCCATCATATTTTATAACACCTTTTTCTTCTTCTTCTTTAAAAGGCTGCTTTCGACTTGCTCACCAAATCAATTCATCCCAAAAAATATATCCATCTCCTATAGTGCCTTTTTTCTACATTCCCTAAACTCTCCTGCACTCCATCCTCCATCCAGCGTCCTTAAACGTATTTTTAACTCGAAGGTCACAAGAAACTCATTTTGCAATAAATGTTCGTTTCCCATAAATCGTACACTTTCAAAAATCCAATCTCACCCCTCCCCTCCAAATCTTCCCCATAACCCCTCCCCTCCAAATCTTCCCCATCACCCCTCCCCTCCAAATCTTCCCCATCACCCATCCCTTTCAAATCTCCCCCCTTGCCCCCTCCCTCCTAAACTACCCCTCACCCCTCCCCGCCAAGACGCCCCCTCGCCCCTCCCCTCCTAGACTCCTGCCTCACCCCTCCCCTCCAAATCTCCCCCATATCCCATCCCTTTCAAATCCCTCCCCTTGTCCCTTCCCTCCCAAACTTCCCCCTCACCCCTCCCCTTCAAATCTCCCCACCCTCATTGCTTCTCAATTTCCCCCCTCTCACTCCCCCTCCTCAAAGCGTCCTCCCCGCTTCTTCCCCCTTCAAACTCTCACCTCCATCTCCCCCAACCTTCTGCCTCGCTCTTCCCCCTCCTCAAATAACACCTCATTGTGGCTCACCCAATCACCATCAAACCTTTTGTCCGCCCCATCCTTCCCTTTCTCCGAGCTATTCTGAAATCTCTGACACACCTTCAACAGCTCTCCCTATCTCTTCCACATCTTACCCTACCCCTCCTCCCCCCTGTCCTGTATCTGATGCTCCCCCTTCCTCTTCATTAACGGTATGGACCTCAAACATCCGGGGCCTTCGTTCAAACTTAACTGATCTCTCCATACAGGTTGCTTCTGTCAAACCAGACGTGATCTGCTTAACAGAAACTTTCCTCCTTTATGATGTCTCTGATTCCATAGTATCTCTCCCGGGCTACTCCCTCCTCCGGTATGATAGACCTGAGCCTCGTCCTGGAGGCGGGGTTGCTATCTTTATCAAAAACCTCTCTTCCTCACTCGCCCTGCACTGCACTCTCTCCACCTCACCCCCAGGAATACCTCTGGCTACGGCTTCCCCTTCGCTCCCACCTCTTGTTCATATGTGTGTTGTACCGTCCACCAAACAGTGATGACTCCATCTACATCTCGCTGTCTGATGATATGGACCAACTTCTATCTACTCATCCCAACTCTCTCTTCCTCATATGTGGTGACTTCAACTGTCATCATGCCAGTTGGCTGGGTGTGGGTACCTCTCTCACCAGCCATGGCTCCTCAGCAAAGGACTTCTGCGACTCACTGGGACTGACACAATCTGTCAATTTCCCGACCCGGATCTCAGTCAACGGAACATCTTCTCTTCTGGACTTGGTTATGACTAACTTCCCTGAAAATGTCTGCTGCTCTTCTTCTGCTCCGATCGGATCATCTGATCATGTCCTTGTTAAAGTGGACATCTCTCTGACCATCCTCAGGGAGCCTGCTCAGCGTCGACGTGTCTGGCATTTTACTCAGGCCAACTGGCACGGTCTTCAAGCAGCCATCAATCATCTGGACTGGTCTCCCATCTCTACCACCTCTGACATCAACTCATCCTGGGAATTCTTCCAAAGTAAATTGCTCTCTCTCATGCACAGATTTATCCCATCTCGTCTTCAGTTGTCATACCCTTCCTCCCGTCCATGGTACACGGAATCTTGTGGTGAGGCTGTTGCCCAGAAACAACTTGCCTTCGTCTCCTGGAAAGCAAATCCAACGGAAGGAAATCTCATTTCCTTTCACAAAGCCCGAAACAAGTGTGTGTCCACCCTCAGGAGAGCCAGGAAACAATATCTCTCCGTTCTCAAGACCGAACTCTCTTATCTGTCTCCCTCTTCCAAATCCTGGTGGCGTCTGGTCAAATCCGTTTCTGGTGTTTGTTCCCCCTCCATCCCCTCCCTTACCTCAAACGGCTACACAGCTGACTCCGCACGTGAAAAAGCTGAATGCCTCAACTCTGTGTTTGCCTCTAAATCTTGTGTCCCAAACCCATCCCTCTCTGTACCCACCATACCCAGTCGTACCCTGCTGCTCCTGGACTCCGTGTCCTTTCCTCCTGACAAGGTGGAAAAGTTTCTGTCAACCCTCGACTCTGATTCTGCAACTGGCCCCGACGGCATCAGCCCACGGGTCCTAAAATCCTGCTCTGCTGCTCTATCTCACCCTCTCTCTGTTCTCTTCACCCTCTCTTTTGCTCAAGATCAACTGCCATCTGCTTGGAAATCAGCCAACATCACCGCTTTGCACAAAAAAGGTGCAAAAACAGATCCTAGCAACTACAGACCAATCAGCCTTCTCCCAATTATCAGCAAAGTCATGGAATCCATCATTGCTTCGGATATGAAATCTTTCCTCTTCTCCAATGGCTTGATCTCTGATCATCAATTTGGTTTCAGACCAGGTCACTCTACTCTGGACATGCTGCTTCTGCTGTCTTAACAATGGATGGAGGTCCTCAATGCCAAACAGGAAATTAGAGCTGTCTCCCTCGACATATCACGTGCCTTCGACACGGTCTGGCACCCCGCTCTGCTCACCAAACTCTCCTCCTTTGGTATCCATGGAAATCTCCACGCATGGCTGGCGGACTTCCTCTCTAGTCGTCGTCAACGTGTGGCCCTGAATGGGTTTCTCTCATCTCTTCCTGTTCAGGCTGGAGTTCCCCAAGGCAGTGTTCTGGGCCCCGTGCTTTTTCTGGTCTTCATCAATGATCTCTCTGACTCTCTCGAAAATCCTCTCTATCTCTTTGCTGATGACTCCACTCTCTGCCGCTCCATTCCTCTTCCCTCAGATCGGCAGTCTGCTGCCTCCTCACTCTCTGAAGACCTGGACAAAATCACAGACTGGTCAAACAAGTGGAACATGTCTTTCAATCCTGACAAATCTCACACTCTTACTATGTCTCTCCGAAAAGATCGACTGGACAACCCTCCCATCTACTTTCTCAACAATCCTCTCCAAGAAGTTCTGTCGCTCAAGATTTTGGGTCTCACTATCTGCCATGATCTTTCTTGGGAAAACCACATTTCCAAGCTGGCCTCCAAAGCCAGTCGCCGACTGGGCAGCCTCCGTCGTGCGAAGTCCTTCCTCGGCACACCTGAGCTCCTCACCACATACAAGGCTTTCATCCGCAGCTCAATGGAATACTGTTCTCCCCTATGGGCCGGTGCTCCTGCCTCACACCTAGCTCGGCTTCACGCTGTTGAAACCAAAGCTTTCAGAATTATTGGAATCTCCCGCGATGAAGCTATCTCTGAGGGCCTTTCACTCACTCACCGCAGGCAGGTAGGTGGTCTTTCTGTCTTCTACCGACTCCTCTCCGGCCTTGCACCCCCAGCTCTCTCTGTGCTCTGTCCCCCAAATATTCCTACAGGTCGCACAAGATCTGCCAGCAACCCTCTGATGGTTAAACTGCCGAAATCTCGGCTCTCTGCTCACCTTCACTCTTTCATTCCTCTTTTCTCCCGCCTCTGGAACAAACTCCCTCACTCCCTTCAATCCCACTCGTCCCTCCAGGTCTTTAAAACAGCTGTTCACCACAATCTCTT
Source organism: Myxine glutinosa (assembly GCF_964187855.1). Taxonomy (NCBI): domain Eukaryota; kingdom Metazoa; phylum Chordata; class Myxini; order Myxiniformes; family Myxinidae; genus Myxine; species Myxine glutinosa. The sequence continues at coordinate 142,317 of NW_027616942.1, forward strand.
ATCTTCCCCCATCCAAAACCTTGATCTTTTCTACCCCCGCTAATTCACCCCAGATCCACCTTGTTTGAAATTCCAACTTCTTTCCTGGAAGTCCTGGCAGTGTCCATATGTTTTATACCTCTCCCACCGCCCCCTTCCCATGCCCCCCCCCCCCCCCAAAGCCCTCGCCCTCTCTCAGATCTCTCGATGTCTCCATGTCTCTCGGTCCCTGCTCTCAAATGTTGTGTTTGTGTCCTTCCCCCTCTCTCCCCATCTTGTCTACCGGTCCCGATGTTATATGTTTTATGTGTCGGTTTGTCTTTGTGTGTGATTAATGTTCGCTCTTTCACGAGCCTCGATCTTGTATAGAAAAAAAAAAGAAAAAAAAAAAAAAAAAAAGACTGTATACAGTATACGTATATGTATTTGTAATATCTATATATATATATATATATATACATTTTCAATTTCAACAACTGACACTTCAATTCGCCGACACTAAACATCACGTAAAATAAAATATCGGGCAAAGGTGCACAAAAAAATAACAAAAAAACCCCCATGATTCTGGTCGAGATGGGCAGGTGGCCAAATGAATGTGCTCTCGATGTTTGTTCATCCATCAGCTGACACACCTCATTCCCTGATGATGCTCCTGTACGTCCTCCGCACTCTCGCACCACTCCTTCCTCCCACCGGCAAGTGATCATAAGTAAACTAGAGAGTTCATAGAACACCTTACTCACCTCAATCTTTAGAAAAAGGACATGCTGCTGGTAATAAACTGTCTTTTCAAATCTTGCTTTGCCTTTCCTAACACGATATATTTCGTACGAGCCCGGATTTTGTCCAAATCTCGATTTCCCCAAAGCTGAGAGCATGAGCTCATCAAATTTGATTGGTCGAGATGGGGTCATATTTTGTCCAAGAACTGCTAAACTGGAGGTTTTTCGAAACCATAGGTCAAAAAGGCAATTTGTATTCCACACTGTTCAAGTATTTAATTCATTTGAAATAAAAAGTTTTGAAGGTTCTAGAAACTATTTTTTTCGTTAGTTTACCGCCATTGATCGTTTTACACCACTTATTTAACATGTTTAATTCGTTATTTGTGCCTGGTGTTTGTGTTTTTATGACGTCACGAAAACAAGAACTTTCATGTTTGGAATGATTTTCAGTTTCATTGTCCTGACAGACAGACAGACTAAAACGATTACCTCACTCCTCTGTGCGCTCGGGACGACATTCCGTCCCAATTTCAGAGTCAAACTACTGCTAATGTGCCGTTTCATGTTCCGATTCGTGTTGTAGGAAGTGTTTGGCTTCACAATCACCCCCAGGAAGTGCAGGCGAGTCGGCCCGGTGAGGGTGACAGATTTTCACTTCGCTGACGACATTTCCCTCGTGTCCAACTACGTACAACAAGCGCAGCAACTCCTCCTGAATGCGGAGCGTGAGTGTAAGAAGGCGGGCCTCAGGCTGAATGTGAATATGACTGAGGTGATGCCTTTCAACATCACAGACGAGGTCAAGACCTTGACATTCAATGGTTCCACTCTGGCAGTCAAGAACGACTTCAAGTACCTTCGGTCCAACATCAGCTCGACCGAGAAAGACATCATATATCTTCTATATATATAAAAGAAAGTTTTTGTTTGTTTTGTAGCGGTTACCGGAAGCATACACAATCACCTTGCACCGGCCGATGACGCAACCGGCGGGCGGTTACTTGTCCGGACTCGCCCGGACGTGTCCAGACTTGCCTTTCCGGGCAAACACTTGACTTGCATACCACACCCCGTTGAGAGGCGTGGCTTACCTATTTGCATACCACGCCCCGCCTGAGAGGCGTGGCTTTTGTGTGTTGAACTTGACTTATAAATTGCCGCCCGTTTGATCGGCTGATTCAGTGCTTTTGAGTTGTTTCGAGTGAGCTGGAAATTAATAGCTCAGTGAAACTTCATTCCTGGCGTCGTCCATTTTGTCCGTTTTATCGTGCCAGCATAGCTCGCACAGTTTGTTTGTTTGTTTGTCTGCAGGCGCTAATCTCCTGAACGGTGAACGACAGGAGGAAACATCTAAAACAAAAAATGACGGGACGGGCCCCGGGAAGGTTATAGGCTCGGAGGTGGCGAGGCGGTCGAGGCCGCTTCAGCCGGGCTGGGCCCATTTCGCAATAAATCTTCTTTCAAATTCTCTTGAAGTACAACTTATGCACTTAATCGGAATATCTGACTGATTGCAACACATGCGTGCGAGGAGGAGGAGGGGGGGTTGTGGGAATGTGCGAGAGGGGGTGTGGGAATGTGCAAGAGGGGTTTTGGGATCGTGCGGGGGGGGGGGGGGGGGAGGGGGTTGTGGGGTGTGGAGGGGTTGTGGGGGTGTGCGAATGTGCAAGAGGGGTTGTGGGATCGTGCGGGGGGGGGGGGGGGAAGGGGGTTGTGGGGGTGTGGGATCGTGCGGGGGGAGGGGTTTTTGGGGGTGTGGGAATGTGCAAGAGGAGGTGTGGGATCGTGAGAGGGGGGGGGGGGGGTGGGTATGTCCGATAGGAGTGTGGGAGCATGCGAGAGGGGGGGGGGGGGAGGTGGGAATGTGCGAGAGGGGTGTGGGAATATGCAAGAGAGGGTGTGGCATCGTGCGAGAAGGGGGAGGGGGTATGTCCGATAGGGGTTGTGGGAATGTGCGAGGGAAGTGTGAGAATATGCAAGAGGGGTGTGGGATCGTGCGGGGGGGGGGGGGGGGGGGGAGGAGGTTGTGGGGGTGTGGGAATGTGCAAGAGGGGTTGTGGGTTCATGCGGGGGGGAGGGGGGAATGTGCGAGAGAAGTGTGGGAATGTGCAAGAAAATGAATGAAAATCGGATACTTCGATGGACTGTGGGGTTTGGAAATCGTTTTGTGGTTCATTCGCTCAAACCACGTTACGTACCGAAAATACCACACACCTCCTGATGACCCGGAAAAGTAACTACATATCCAGTCCGTCCGCAATTTATGTGTCACATCTTGAAGACCCTCACAGAGATCATCATTCGTCACAGAGACGTGGTTTTCCTGAGGAGGTGATTCCGTACATTGATTAGCACACAATACTCGCCATCGGACATGAAAAGATCAAATTCACTTAATGCTGTGAAACCCGTGCGGGATACCTTCGTTGCGAAGTCTTCTTAAAAAGACGCACCTTGGGAAATAAAAAAGGTACGAGGAGGCGGGTGGAGAAATTTACTATGAAAAAATTCGCCAGCTGACGAAAAGACGTTGAACACCACGAGACATCTGCATCCAGATGATTGTTGTTGTTCCATGGTTACGACGTGATACATTTGTGACGTCAGCCTTCCTAGTCCTTAAATAAATAAGGCGATTGAACACGATCAGATTAAACGATCAGATTAGAATCGATTAAACACGATCAGATTAGTAGTTTTTAAGGCTTCATCATCGTTATATATTTATTTTGGGGAAGTTTCTTTCAGGGTGGCTTCGGACACCGGAAAGGTCTGGAGACTATTTCCACATCAAGCATGATGATCGTAATGTCAATTTTAAAATCCTTGCTTGAATTAATACATTGTAATTTTATTACAACAGAGCAAACGTACATGGTTATATATGTCGCTATGTTTATTTATATGCGACGAAAACGTCTTCTTCTTCTTCAAATAGAATTACCACCCTCTTAATTAACCCTCTTAATTGCGTTGACTGCTGAGACCCCTCAGACCTTTGATGACCCTTTAATTCCCCCAAGACCCTTCAGACCACCAACATCTCTGAAGACCCAAAATACCCCAAAGACCCCAAAGACCCAAAATACCCTTCAATGCCCTGAGGCTCAAAAATACCCTGAATACACAAAGACCCAAAACACCCCGAAGACCCAAAACACACCAAAGACCCAAAACACCCCAAAGACCCAAAACACCCCAAGGACCCAAAACGCCCCAAGGACCCAAAACACACTGAAGACCCAAAACCCCCCCGAAGACCCAAAACACCCCAAAGGCCCAAAACACACCAAAGACCCAAAACACCCCGAAGACCCAAAACATCCCGAAGACCCAAAATACCCCGAAGACCCAACACACCCAGAAAGACCCAAATCACCCCGAAGACCCAAAACACCCCGAACACCCAAAACACCCCAACGACCCAAAACACCCCGAAGACCCAAAACACCCCGAAGACCCAAAACACACTGAAGACCCAAAACACCCCGAAGACCCAAAACACCCCAACGACCCATAACACCCCAAAGACCCAAAACACCCCGAAGACCCAAAACACCCCGCAGACCGAAAACACCCCAAAGACCCAAACACCCCGAAAACCCAAAACACCGCAACGACCCAAAAGACCCTAAAGACCAAAAACACCCCAAAGACCAAAAAGACCATGAAGACCAAAAAGACCCCAAAGACCAAAAAGACCCCGAAGACCCAAAAGACCCCGAAGACCAAAAAGCCCCGAAGACCAAAAATACCCCGAAGACCCAAAAAGACCCCAAAAGACCCTTAAAGACCAAGAAGAACCAAAAGAACCTTAAGACCTAAAAGCCCCTGAAGACCCAAAAGACACCAAAGACCCTTAATACCCAAAAGCCTCTGAAGACACCAAAGACCATGAAGACCCAAAACACCTCAAAGACCCAAAATACCCCTAAAGGCCCTGAGGATCCAAAAGACCCTGAAGACCCAAATGGCCCTGAAGACCCAAAATACCATGAAACCCAAAAGACACCAAAATGGTCAAAGATGCCTAGCCCTGTGAAAGGACGTGTGGTGAGGTGCGCAGAGCATATATAATAATATATATATTATTGTGGATTTGAATCTTGTTGTAAATATCACCCTCTAAGTAGTGTAATGATTCCTTGTAAATATCTCTGTTTTGTGTGTAAAGGTCAAAGGTCGTCCGCTTAGTTAGTCCATATACATACACGTAGCAAATCATATACCCTTCTAAATAGTTATTTCCTTATTCTGTGTATTAGCTTAAGGCTCTGTTTCCCATTAATTGACACTGCATTGCACCGAATCAGATAAGACAGAATCCCTTTTCAAGTCTCCCCCAATCCTCTCAGTGCATTGGCGGTTTTCTTCACCCCAAACTCCATTGAACACGCGGTCCGTTCGGAGAAGAAAGGCGTGTCTCTGCCCTCGTCATCGGAGGGAGGAGTGAGCCAGCCCCGATCAACCAACCAAAGATGAGGGGTTTGGCTTGAGAGGGCGGAGAAAAGAACGACCGGGGAGGTTCGCGAAGATTCATGGGTGTGGCATATATAACCCGTCACGGGAGAGCCCCACAAGCAGACGATTGAGGCAGCAGATGAGGGAGGGAGCCAGACGAGCGAGGGAGCACGAAGGCAGTTTCTGTCAGGAAGGCGCTTGAGTTGGTAAAGAGAGACGTGCAACCTGCGGGAGTACGAGTGAGGGAGACGCTGTTTCCAACCAGCCTTGCCACGTCAAGCTCCGACGCGCTGCTGCAAACATCCCGGCGGTGTGGACCCGAGGGCGGAGAGTCGGCGGCTGCTCGCTCCCGGCCCGGCCGTCCTCCTGCGTCCAGCTGAACCTTCCTCTCCTTCCAGCCATTCGTTCCTGTCTTCATCCCCCCGTGTAAGTCTGATTGTCGTCCGTCTTTTATGTTGTCCTGGGGTATAAGTAAGTCTGTATAAGCTAGAAATTGCACTGTGTCTTCTGGTCCTTCCATCCTTCTGTAAATTATTTTCTTATCTTTCCTTCTCCTTGGTTCTTTTGGTCTTGTACAAAATAGTTAGTAATAAATTATATTTGTTCTTCCTACCTTGCCTTTCTTTCCTTTACATCCGTTTCGTTTTAGTGATTTCCCCATTGGATACCTGTGGCACGATTTGGCCAACGTTAAGAATCGGGTCAGTTACTTGCTAATGGTTCGTGCCGCGGCTGCTAATCCGCTCGGCAATTAACATCTTGTCCGCGGTCGCGAACGGGGTTGCTCACCTGCCTCTCCGGAGGGAGCTTGGGCAACTTCAGGACTCACGTCGGTCAGTCATACACAAAGGGATTAATCCCCCCTTCTTAAGGGGAAAAAGGCCGACGGAGAGATCCGCAACAATTGGTGTCAGGAGCGAGATTCGGACCTGAAGTGCGCTTAACGCACTCAAAAATTACGAGTGGCAATTTTTTTATTTAACATCCTTAATTTAAAATCGTGCCATGGATAGTCAAGGCGATCGGGTGCGGGTGGGAGTAGAGTTAGAAGGGGTAGAGGTGACCCAGGACCCCAGGGAAGAAGTGGGAATAATGGAGGAGGAAAGCAATGAGGATGTGGTTGCAGAGGGTTCAGGCGCACAAAATGGCGCCCTCGCGCACGATGTTGCAGCGGCACCAAATGTCGCCGCACCCGTGACCGTAGCAGCGCCGCCAATGGACTGGGGCCTATTCATGCTGCAAATGCGGGCCTTCATGTAAGAGAACAGGGGGCTGGGAGGCCAAATGGAAGCAATGGGAGGCCAAATGGAAGCAATGGGAGGCCAAATGGGAGCAATGAGGGATGAAGCAAGGGGTACCCGTGAACGTTTAGACAATAAATTTGAGGGTTTAGACAATAAATTTGAGGGTTTAGACAATAAATTTGGGGGATTAGAAAACCAAATCGGGGAATTGAGAAATGATATGGGAAGCCAAACCGGGGGGCTCGAAGGTAAATTGGGGGGCCAACTAGAGGACATGGGTAATCAAATTTGGGAAATGAAGGAGGGGTTAACGGGGTTGGAAAATAGAATGGCTGCCCAGGAGAACCAGATGGAAGGGGTGAAGAATGGGTTTGGGGGGTTAGAAAACACCATGGAAGGCAAATTGAGGGAAATAGGGGAGCAATCCGCCCGGGAAATTAAACAGATGGGAGATCAGATAGAGGAGGTGAAAATCGGGTTGTAAACCAAACTGGATGCCCAGAGGAATGATTTGGAACAGATGAGGGCAGCATCTACCAAGGAGATGGGAGAAATGGGGGAGGAGATCAGACGAGGTGTGAGCGAGGAGGTCTCGGGGGTACGCGAGGAGGTAAAGCGAGGTGAGGAGCATATGGAGAAAGAGGTGAGAAATAGTACGGCTAGGTTACAGGGGGGCATAGAGGATCTGACGAGGGGAGTAGAACAGCTGACGGTGGGACAAAAGGAATTAGTGGAGCAAGTGGAAAAGAACACTGCGATAATCGGGGGGTTAAAGGCGATGCAGAAGGAGATAAAGAAAGAACTCATAGCGACAAAGAGGGAATGTCAGATGGTACATGAGGGGTTGGCAAAGAGGTTGGACGAGGTAACGGAGGCAATGGAGACTAAAGAACGGGAGGTGAGGACGCACATAGAAACGATCAAGGTGACCTTCGAGGACGAAATTGAGGGGGCGCACCGGGAAATGAAAGAGGTGAAGCAAAAATTAGAGAATGTGGAAGAGGAGGTGAGTGAAATTAAGAAGAGACGGAGGGAAACTAAGAGAGAGATAAAGGAGGAGGTGATGGAATTGGTGCAAGGTCTGTGCTCAAACCGTGATGATGTGCTGACTAACCAAATAAAGAGTTTGCAGGTGGCGGAGGAGGAGCGGAGACGAGGTGCCGAGGTGAGTGGCGATATACTCGGAAATGTATATGGTGTGAGGGGAGATTCAGTCGGCTTGGGTGTTGGTTTAGACCCGGGTGTTCGTGAGAGGCCGCTGGTAAGGTGTGCGACTGGTCCAGAGTGTGAAGTAGGAGGTGTGCGAGGATGTCCGACTATAGGGTGTGTGAGGAAAAAGTGCGCGCCAAGGAGTGAGTGTGCTGTCGAGAGTGAGTTGGTCGTGGCGCGTGTGCGGGGGGGGGGGGCACATGGAAGCGCGTGATGGGGAGTGTGACAGGGGATGTAACGAAAGAGTGCACACCTGTGGTGAGTGTTACAGAGGATGTAATGGGGGAGTGTGCACAAGAGGATGCAACAGAAAGGTGTGCAACGGACGGGTGCATGATTACAGAGTGCGCTGTCGAGAGTAAGGGTGGATGCGCGAGTGTGGTGGTGAGAGTAGTGAGAGGGACATGGAGCACGAGTTGGTTGTGGCAGGTGCGAGAAAATGTACACCCGGAATGGAAGGATGCACACCTGGATTGGTCCAGCGCATGTGGGAATGCACACTTGAGTTGGTAGTGAAGCACGTGATTGGGTGTGCAGGTGAGTGCACACCCGTGGTTGTCACAGAGGATGTGACCGAGGAGGGGGCGCGAAGAGGTGTGTTGGTGAGGTGTACAAACGACGAGTGTGTGCCAAGGTCTGCGGTGGTCAGGTGTGTGACGAAGTCTATGAGTGTACCTGGGGGGTGTGTAAGAGAAGGTGCAATGACGGAGAGCATGGAGACAGCTGGATGTGTGAGCAAGGAACGGAACATGGGGTGTGAGCATGCAAGTGGAGCATCGATGTTAAACGGAGCAGCGGTTAGATCGACTTGTAGCCGAAGCGAGCCCTCGGTTCGTGCCGGGCTTTGTGCGCAGCAGGAACCAGCAGGGATCGTAACCACGGCGGTTTCGAAAGAACCGCCGTACGCGATCCACGCAGGGCCTCGCTCTAAACGGTCACGTCCGTGCTCCGCTAAGCGGAGCAGGCGGCCCGGTTCGAGGACTGGGGGAAAAGGTCGGCACGGCGACCACTTGTGGTCGCGGCATTCCAGCCGGCCGAGATGGGGGCATCGGACGGTTCCGTGCCGAGATGGTGCGTGCGATCCCGGCCCGAGTAAACCTCCTTCCCTGCACCGACTGCCGGACGGACCCCACCCCCGGCAACAGACCACCTGCATTCATTGCTTGGCTTCGCGAAGCCAGGCTTTGAAAATGAATTGACGCACCGAGAGGCTCAAGTGAGTAGACGTGTGAGGGTGGTAGCAGTAGTGAATTTGAAAAGCAAAATTTGATGATTGGCAAATGATTGGTAGAAGGATTGGCAGTGATTGGAAAATTTTTGATTGGCTGGAATTTGATGAGCAAAATTTCTAGTGGAAGATGCCCGATGTGGTGGGATGGCAAATCCACCATCCCTCACAACGGGGCACATGAGCAATAGCTATGGGGTTTATGGCAGTGGAAGCTCGCCGAGGGAGGGTTAGGATAAAATGATAGGGATCTAGAGAAGATGACCATAGGTAACTGTAGATTTAAGTCGCAACATTGGACAGGTAGTCGGGGACATAGAGAGGTTAGAATGGTTGATAACAACGTGGGATGTGCTTAGTTTAAAGGGAAGACGGGGAGCACCAAGTTAGAGGGAAACCAGGTAGGTCAGATGATGCCATGCGTGTGTAAAAGTGTGTGAGGAATAATTGTGGTTGTGAGTTGTATTGAGCAAGTGAACAGGTGTATGGAGCAGTGTATGACTGAGTAATGGTGATTGCGTGTTGTGTTGAGCAAATTGTCCTGGGAGGAAGGAGGGTGCAGGAAGCACCAGGTGTGATGGCACAGGTGTGCAAATACAGGTGAGCATGGTTGAATGGAATAAATGGTATGGAATATATGGAGTATGGAATGGATGGTGTGGAGTGAGTATGGTGGAAACTGTGGAGTGGATGGTGCGAAGGTGTGTATGGGGAGGATGGACCCCATCACGAATACCCGGGGAGGGTAGTTTAAAAGTTAGGTAGAGGGAGTAGGTAAATTGTGGTTGGATATTGGCATCTGTGGTGCGTGTGGTAGAATGGTGTTTGGATGGGTGCATTAGTGACGTGGAAATGGCTGGGCGTGTGGCCTGTTAGTGTGTAGTTAAATGGGCACTCCACCACTGTGAGGATGTCGGCCAGGTGAGGCTGCAGGTGGGCTCTGGGAGCCGTGGATGGGGCCCGAGGATCCGGAGGACGGACCCGGGTAGCCCAGTGCCAGAGGGCACCGAGTGGGGAGAGCGCCAGAGGGCCTTCCCCAGTTAGATAGGTTAGGGTAAGGAGCAGGTAAGCTCGGAGACAACTGCAGTGGTGGAGGTGTGCAGGTGGGTAGACCTGCTGGGAGAGCCACATGACCCCGTCCTGAAATTGTGCAAAGGCACAGGGAGTTGAATCGGGGGAGTGAGACCCCAAATTGATGAAGCACCACAATGGGAATTTGGTCAATGGTCAATGGTCAATGGTCAATGGGAATTTGGTTCTTAAAACCGCATAGAGTAAGATTGCCAATGGATTGGCAGGGAGAGACCCCGGGTAGTGTAAAGTGTGTTAATGTCATTTAGAAGGTAGATAGGATGGAAATCTCCTTGCACCATCGACATCCACTCACCTGAGGTGACAGAACGCCACACCATGCCATGTGGTTATTTTTTTTCTGTGCAAATGTTTGGATTGTGAGACGCATCATGACGTGGGTGTGACATTGTACTGATGTTCCATCTCTCCCTCCTTATGAGGATTGATGATGAATTGGTGATGGCAAATTTTGGATTAGAGGGATTGTGGTGACGAATTTGGTATTACGGGAAATATGGGGAAGACGAGACAGTAGTGATGAATTGGTAAGGGTGTAGATTTTTCTACATACGGGGGTAAGGGGCAAGGGTAGAACAGGTAACAGGGGGGGTGACGTACAGTAGGGACGAGCTTTTCTCCGCTCAGTCTCCAGACGCACCTCACCTTGCATTGCCTTTATTGATGTGTACCCTTGTGACCTTACCCCTCGCTAACCTGCCCTCTCTGTCTTCCTTCCCCGACCCATGGATCATGCTCTCTGGGCACCGAGGGGAGCGTGCGAGAGTCCGCCATTGTGTGCCAGAACCCCCGCAACCAGCTGTCTGCATTGATGCACCACTTATGGACCACATGTCTGTGGCTGAGCACCACTCATGGACCCCACGGGTTGGGGCATGGCCCCTCTGCTGGAACCGGCCACGATGGCCCAAGATCTTGCTTGCAGACCCGGTGAGGTGGCACCAAGCCCACAGGTGAACCACTCATATTCGGCCCCTGTGGGCCATAAATAAACGGACACATTTTGTGCACTTTTTATGTCCAAATAGGCCGCCAGCAAGAAGATGAAGTTGACAACATCAGGAAGAATAATGGCCAGCAGAGGGAGCCGAAGAGCAAGACCAGCAACAGGGGTTTGTTTGTTATTATGAACTGTGGTGACTGTGCACTCAGGTGCGTTTATGGTGCGTTTATGGTGCTTCGGTGATTATGGGTGCTGGCGTGTCGATGCAGCGCAGGCTGTCTCGCCCCCCCCCCCCAAAAGGAACAATCGCAGGTCCTGGGTTGCGTTGTGTAAATACAATTAGCGTCATTTGTAAACAATGCTCCCCACCGTTCATGTTTAGTTTGAAGACAATTCTGCAATTCGGTTAGCTGTGGGCGTAAATCTGTTAGGCAGGGTGTAATGCAGCAGGGGGACATACTTATTTGTGTTTTAAAACTGTCACACTCAGGGTCAGGTTAAATGTAGAGGGAACTACACCTACGTGTCACACTAAGTTAAAGTTTTATAGGCCCGAGCACGTGCCTAGAGGATGAGGGTGCAGTGTTGTGGATTTGAATCTTGTTGTAAATATCACCCTCGAAGTAGTGTAATGATTCCTTGTAAATATCTCTGTTTTGTGTGTAAAGGTCAAAGGTCGTCCTCTTAGTTAGTCCATATACATACACGTAGCAAATCATATACCCTTCTAAATAGTTATTTCCTTATTCTGTGTATTAGCTTAAGGCTCTGTTTCCCATTAATTGACACTGCATTGCACCGAATCAGATAAGACAGAATCCCTTTTCAAGTCTCCCCCAATCCTCTCAGTGCATTGGCGCTTTTCTTCACCCCAAACTCCATTGAACACGTGGTCGGTTCGGAGAAGAAAGGCGTGTCTCCGCCCTCGTCATCGGAGGGAGGAGTGAGCCAGCCCCGATCAACCAACCAAGGATGAGGGGTTTGGCTTGAGAGGGCGGAGAAAAGAATGACCGGGGAGGTTCGTGAAGATTCATGGGTGTGGCATATATAACCCGTCACGGGAGAGCCCCACGAGCAGACGATTGAGGCAGCAGATGAGGGAGGGAGCCAGACGAGCGAGGGAGCACGAAGGCAGTTTCTGTCAGGAAGGCGCTTGAGTTGGTAAAGAGAAACGTGCAACCTGCGGGAGTACGAGTGAGGGAGACGCTGTTTCCAACCAGCCTTGCCACATCAAGCTCCGACGCGCTGCTGCGAACATCCCGGCGGTGTGGACCCGAGGGTGGAGAGTCGGCGGCTGCTCGCTCCCGGCCCGGCTGTCCTACTGCGTCCAGCTGAACCTTCCTCTCCTTCCAGCCATTCGTTCCTGCCTTCATCCCCCCGTGTAAGTCTGATTGTCGTCCGTCTTTTATGTTGTCTTGGGGTATAAGTAAGTCTGTATAAGCTAGAAATTGCACTGTGTCTTCTGGTCCTTCCATCCTTCTGTAAATTATGACTATAAGAACACTTAAAAAGACCAGTAGAAATCTATAAATTGATATGAGAGGAAACAGAGGTAGGTATGATTTGTGGTTCTCACGCCAAAGTGCATATGGAGCAACTTGTTTTGGTTTGACAAAGAAAAAGAAGAAGAGGAAGAAGAGACCAAAGTCTAAAGCGTAGACCAAACCAAAAGCTGTGCATGTGTGCTGCCCTTATCATAGCCCCAAGCACATTTGATATTGCCAACGACAACAGTCCCATAAAAAAAAACACAGAGGAAAAGGAAAATGTTGATGATAGGTTTATGGTCCGATCTCAAAAAAACAAAAAACCGGCTTGTGATAAAAGAAAACGGAGCCAACCATCAGCACCGGCACAAGATGTAGAGCATTCCGTTCCACGCAAGTTCTTGACGCAGTTCCACGCAATTCTCCACCGACCGCTCCTTCCATGCCGTAGAGCATTAGAGTCCAGTTGGATATGACTATTGGAATAAGAATTCCTTTTTGGTTAAAGGCCTTCAATTTATTTGCATTTTTTTTGTTTAAAGGTATACACAAGGGCAGCTTTTTAAAAATCAGTACGATTGAATGGGCCGTATCCAATTACCAAAATAAACCGATTTGATCGTGTTCCACAATTCCACTCTCCATTAATGAATGTACTGGATATCGGAAGAGCTTTCATCGATAAAACAAAAACAAAGAAGGAACCCCTCATGAGAGGAGGGTTGTGGGGCGATTGAAAATGACCACAAAGCTGGAAGAAGGAAGAAAAGGAGAGACCCAAAGCTTTCAACAACAACAAACGACAAATCCCTGCAACTCATGTCATCGTGGATAAAAAAAATAATAATTAAAAACCCTCATCTTTCTTCGCACCTGCCGTTTCGCAAAGTCGAATAATTATTTGTCTCCATTTCGGGAATAGGCGCCTGGTGTCATATCCTTGGTGTTGGGCTAGCGGCTAGGGTGCCGGCTTAGGATCCAATGGATCCTGGGTTCGAATCCCGGTCGATCGCTGAATTAACGCCAGGGGGGTTGACTCAGCCTGTCATCCTTCCGAGGTCGGCTAATTGAGTACCAGTTCACTGGTAATTCCCTGTTTGTCGTTAAAGGCGGCAAAAAGGGTTGGCGTCAGGAAGGGCATCCGGCCGTAAAACATTGCTTCAAAAAGGGGACCGAAAAACAACAACAACCACGGTTCCCGAAAAAGGCCAACCCCCGCATGGCCTCTAAAGGTGGTTTTATACCGACAAGGGGTGAAGGCCACAAAAATTGCATTGAAGTGACAGAACCTCAAACATAACTAGATATACCCTCCAACAAGGAATACGCAATGGTGGGCCTATTCTTTTTTTTCCAAAATCTATCCTCCCCGGTGATGTTGACAGTGGTGTGGGCAAAGTCGTCAATTATCTCCTTCCGCTCCTTCCGATTTATGGCTTGAAGCTTCTTCCTTTTCCTAAAGAGGGTTAGAAAAGGTGGACAGTTGGTCACTGACTTCGTTGGAAAGTCGACGATCAACAAGTGATCATCTTTATCAATAAACAGTCCAGAACGATCACAAATCGCCACATTTAACTGCTCACGTGACAACATACCTGTGATGTCATGCTGACAAAAATTCATGATTTCATGCAAAATTAATGACAAAAGTCCAAAAAAAAGAGAAAATCAAATTTGACAAATTTTTTTTTTTAATGGAATTTGAAAAATTTGAATAAAAGGTGAAAAATGAAAAAATTGAATTTGAAAAATTTGAAGAAAAAAATAGAAAAAGTCTAAAATGGCAAAAATTCACGATTTCATGCTGACAAAAGCTAAGGCTCATCACTTCAAATATGGCTTCAAAGTTAAAACTTGGAAGAAAAACAAAAGGAATGTGGTAAATTTTCATTTAAACTTTTAAGATAAAATGGTGCTTTGAGAAGCTCATCCTTTGTGTACGTCTCACAACAAGTTTACAAAAACATTTTTCAAAATATTCATCAATAATTTGCAACAGAAAAAGATCACAACGGCGTGCGTGTGTAACATACGTCAGGCTCTTCTTGTGGAGCAACCCGCTGAGGCTTATTGGGAGGAGGGATGGGGTGAAGGTAAATAAAAATGGTGGTGGGTTGTGGGGGACAGAAAGGAAAAAAAGAGATTATTAGCAATAGAAACAGAGCAGCAGTCATTTATAGAGCACCAACTACCAATAGGCCTGGTTTCCGTTTCCGTTTGTTTCTCGCATCACTTTGAGCTCAGTAATTAACGTGGACGACACATCCATGCGTAATGCGCACAGCATTTTCAGGTACACGCACATGCTGGCAAACGGCGAGAAGCACATTTTCCATCCTCTGCACCTTTCACCATCTTCCACGGGCCGACACTGCAGATGGAAGAGCTGCTTAGACACAACATCACTTACTCGGTCAGATACATTCTCGGGCTTCCCCCAAGGAGCTTCGTCACTCAGGCTCAGTTTTTCACGAGGTAAATCTATTCTTGGACCCAACTTAAACGTTAAAATTTTGATTGTGAAATTATAGAGAAAACATTGTGAAAGTGCACCTGTAGCCATCTTTACAAGGCAGTCAAGCAAACAAGAAGACAAATCACCTTTTCTGAGGCTCATGTTGAGGCCACCTGAGCATGCACCAGCATCAGTGTGAAATACCTGGTCACCAACAGCACACAGCTCTAAGCAATGCTCTGAAGGTTTTTTTTAATCCAAACGTCACAGTCATCGAGCTTGTGTCGTGCTTCGTGTGATGTACCGTTTCCATCCCGGCCTTGTAAACGAAACTGTTGCGATGTTTTCATTCATAATGGACTGCTCAAATTCATCACCTGTCGTCCAAGGTAGTGCAATGATGTGGAAACTTCGAGCATTCATTGTGTTTGAACCTCAATTAAATGACATTTGAAAGAGACAAGTTTTCAACGAGGGTTCAACGAGGTTAAAGTTGTTTGGCGGACAAAACAAGTGTTTTTACTTTTCATCAAATCCAAACTGGCATCAAAATATCGTACGATGACTTGATGCTGTTGAAGCTTATTTCTAACTTCGGTGATGTGAGCGCGCGTTGATATTTGTCAAAGTTCTGCAGTTCAAGTTGTGTTCAGAATTAAATCGTCGTCAATTACTGCATAACTCAAACCTTATTTGACAGGACGCCGTGCTTACTTGAGTGAAAGCGAAGGGATCATGAAAACCAGTGCAGTTGCAGAATGTCAAAGCGAAAGGACGACGTGCGCATGCGCGGAAATAGAGGTCAAAGGGGAAAAGGCTCGAAGAGCACATGCGGACGTGGTAGAAATCACCAAGGAAACATCGCAGAGAAAATAATTAAATGTCGGAGGAATCGTGGAAGGGTCAAAGATCAAATGGTAATATCGATTTCCCATCAAAAGAAAGCCTCGGTCACCACCATTTAGACACAGGAATCCTCGTCGTTTAGTTTATTCAGTTTTGGATTCAACTGCTATCGTCACGTCATGTCTGAACGTGGTAAAGGGTCTCGGAAAGGAGGTGCTAAACGTCATCGCAAGGTACTGCGTGACAACATCCAGGGAATCACAAAGCCTGCCATCCGGTGAATGGGCGATTACACTTTCAAGAAACGTGTTGTGGCTCTGAAAAGAGCCGTTGGGTGGTATGTGATGCACACCGTGGACGACCGGCTTAAGGTCGCTCCCCGCGGATACGTCGTGCCAGCTGGATGTCCTTGGGCATGATGGTGACACGTTTGGCCTGAATCGCGCACAAATTAGTGTTCTCAAACAGACCGACGAGGTAGGCCTCGCTCGCCTCCTGCAGCGCCATCACCGCGGAGCTCTGGAATCGCAAATCGCTCTTGAAATCCTGTGCGATTTCACGGACCAGGTGCTGAAACGGCAGCTTGCGAATGAGCAGCTTCTTTTTTTTTTTTTGTATACAGAATCGAGGCTCGCGAAAGAGCTAACATTTACTTCACAAACAAATCAACCAGACAAACAAAATATATAAAAAGAGGGAGCGGAAGACAAGATGGGGAGAGAAGGGGAAGCACACATACACAACATTTGAGAGCAGGGAGATGTGTGGAAGGGAGAGGGCTTGGGGGGAGGAGGTGTGGGAAGGGGGGGGGGGGGGGGGAGAGGTATAAAACACAAGGACACCAAGGCAAGGACTTCCAAGACAGAAGTTGGTATTTCAAAAAAGTGGAATTGGGGTGAAATTAGCGGGGTAGAAAAGATCAAGGTTTTGGATTGGGGTAGATAAGAGATGGTGGTGAACAGCCGTTTTAAAGACCTGGAGGGAGGAGTGGGATTGAAGAGAGTGAGGGAGTTTGTTCCAGAGGCGGGAGAAAAGAGGAATGAAGGAGTGAAGGTGAGCAGAGAGTCTTGATTTTGGCAGTTTAACCATAAGAGGGATGCAGGCAGATCTTGTGCGACCTGTAGGAATATTTGGTGGACAGAGCCCAGAGAGAGCTGGGGGGAGGGGGGGGGGCAAGGCCAGAGAGGAGTTAGTGCATTATGATATGTCATGAGTCATGACGCTCGATTTTTGTGCCAAAAGTGATTTTTTTGCAGTTTTGTCAACTTTGTGGGGTAAATTAACAGAAAAATTAGGGGTTGAATTTGTTCGCTAACTTTTGGGGCATTGGGGGTAGAAAATTAGGGGTTAAATTTTTTCGCGAACCTTTCGGGTATTTTGGGGGGCCTTTTAGGGGGGGGGGGCAACCCCCAAAAATTGCAAAATCTATATCTCGGCTCCTAGACATGCTAGCTTCATGATCTTGGTGTCTAGGATAGGGTTTCTGGGGGCGCCGAGTTCAATTATGATGTTTACAAGATGATCTGAGGTCAAGGTCATTGGCTCAAGGTCACCACAGGGAAATAAATGACCCCAAAATGTAAAATCCTAGTAGGACCTAGTAGGAGCCGAGATATAGATTGTGCAATTTTTGGGGGTCACCCCCCATAAAGCCCCCCCAAAATCCCCGAAAAGTTCGCGAAAAAATTCAACCCCTAATTTTCCTTTTAATTTACCCCCTAAAGTTGACAAAACTGCAAAAAAATCACTTTTGGCACAAAAATCGAGCGCCAGCCCTTTTTCTTACATATCATAATGCACTATCAGTCTCATCTCAAAACATTGTGGACCACGATCGGTCTCGCATTATCTCTCATCTGAAGAGGTTTGTTCGAAGATTCTAAATTTATTATTAACACTGAGTGTAATGGCTGCCGACCACATTCGTTCGTGGTAGTCTAATGTTTTGGTGTACTGGTGGTTGTGGCGGTGTAGCGGCTGTGTGTAGTGCTTTTATCGGTGGTTCACATTGTGCTTTTCGTAACAGCAATATGTATCTCGGTTTTGTAACGTCCACCAACACCATTCGGCTTCATAGTTAGTTCTATCTTTTATATTTTAACTAGCGGAGTCTTTAGGATATTTCATGTGGTGTCGATCTGGAGCCTGGAACGCGCAGAGGAAGAGCGCATGAAACGGTGTGAAGAGGTTAAACACTGAACTCTGAAAAAGGTTAACTGAGGATCCAAAGTTGGTATGTAATTTCGTTTGTTTCTTTGATACATAATATTAATACATTCGCTGCTTAAGCTGTAAGTGTAAGAAATCGATTTGATGTGCAATTTCCGCTTTGTGAGGTAAATGCTTTGCAAACGGTTTGTATTTCGACATTGCGGATTTCTCGTGCAGAACGACAAACTGCTGTATGAATGTTTGTATTGAAGCCGAATGTGCGATCTGCAATAATGGAGATTTGTTCGTAATTCGCTGTTTGTTTCTCATGTTGTAGTTTCACGGAGGCAACGAATAAAACGCCTGTGCGAGACCCAAGGTTTCCTGTCATCCTATTTCCTTGGTCTTCTTCTTCTTCACAATTCGAGCCTTAGCGGCTCCTCTTCTTCATACGCCGAACCCCAGCGGTTACACTCAGTGTGACGGTCGGTAGGTCACACAGACATTGTTATGGAACTGGACACGGGCGCGTCATGCTCCACTATTTCAGAAACTGTATGTTATGATAAGTTGTCTGAATTTTCATTGTACAACAACATAACTTTGCGTCGTTGTACATGGGAATTGGTTCTTTTTGTTAGATGTACCAAGTTACCAGTTATGGTATCGGGATAACCAGGCCTCCTATGAGGGTCACACTGGAAGCCTATTGTTCTTGTAACACATTTTCTGGAGACGATTCAGACAAAACTGTTCTCGCTTTCTCCACGAAACGTTAACTCGTTGTAGATACCAATTTAACTTGGTGCATCATGAATTTTGTTTTTGCAATTTTGACTTAAACTGGCTGCCATTGCCTATTACGTCATAAGCTTTAAACATCTTCTCCATAACCGCTGAACAGATAAAGGCGAAATTTCAAAAATATGATCACCTCGGTATGGGGATGAAAGTTTGCGAAAAAAATGTCATGGGTCATGTGATTTGGTGGCCATATTGGGTTAAAAATAAAACTTAAAAAAACTACTTATGCGAAACTGCTTATCAGATCGATACAAAACTTGAAATATGTGAACATACTATGGGCTGTCTTTCCCTCACGGTCCCCCTGTACTGTCTTTCCCTCACGGTCCCCCTGTGCAGTCTTTCCCTCGCGGTCCCCCTGTGCTGTCTTTCCCTCACGGTCCCCCTGTGCTGTCTTTCCCTCGCGGTCCCCCTGTACTGTCTTTCCCTCACGGTCCCCCTGTGCAGTCTTTCCCTCGCGGTCCCCCTGTGCTGTCTTT
Organism: Myxine glutinosa; assembly: GCF_964187855.1. NCBI lineage: Eukaryota > Metazoa > Chordata > Myxini > Myxiniformes > Myxinidae > Myxine > Myxine glutinosa. The sequence goes on from NW_027616942.1 coordinate 161,423, forward strand.
CCCTCACGGTCCCCCTGTGCTGTCTTTCCCTCGCGGTCCCCCTGTGCTGTCTTTCCCTCGCGGTCCCCCTGTGCTGTCTTTCCCTCGCGGTCCCCCTGTGCTGTCTTTCCCTCGCGGTCCCCCTGTGCTGTCTTTCCCTCGCAGTTGTTAGCTCTTTCAAGAGCCTCGATTCAGTATATATATTAAAAAAAAATAAAAAAATACTAGTGGGGGGAAAAATATTTGCAAACTATTATGTCATCAGTCATATGGTTTGACCACCATCTTGAAATTAAGCAAAAAATTAAACAATAAATATGTTGTGCATAGCACGATACTTGCGAAATCCCGAAGCCTAAAATAAGTTGTTGGCCTATGATGACCTGAAAAATAATTGGTGGTTGGATTGAGTGACCTGGTATGCAAATCCTCTTAAAATTTCAAGTCTATCCGATGAAAATTTAGCATTATGGAAACTTGGCCTATGTTGACCTCAAAAATATTTGGTGGTTGAATTCAGTGACCTGGTATGCAAAATCCTCTTAAAATGTCAAGTCGATCCGATGAAAATTGACGATTTTAGAAATTTGGCCTCTGGTCGCTTTTGGCCTATGTTGACCTCAAAAATACTTGGTTGAATTCAGTGACCAGATATGCAAATCCTCTTAAAATTTTAAGTCAATCGGATGAAAATTGAGGATTTTAGAAATCTGGCTTATGTTGACCTTTTGGCCAATGTTGACCTTTTGGCCAATGTTTACCTCAAAAATAGTTGGTGGTTGAATTCAGTGACCTGGAATGCAAATCTTTTTTAAATTTTAAGTCAATCGCATGAAAATTAAGGATTTTATAAATCTGGCAGATGTTGATCTTTTGGTCTATGCAGACCTCAAAACAAGTTGGGGTTTGAATTCAGTGACCAGATATGCAAATACACTTAAAATTTCAAGTTAATTGGATGAAAATTGAAGATTTTAGAAATTTAACAAACTTGGTGACCTTTTGCCGATGTTGACCTGTTGACCTTTTGACCCCAAAACAATAGGCGTCTTGCTTATGACCAATTCTTCCATTTCGTGAAGTTTGGCGATGATCGGTTGAAAATTGTGACCTGTAGGCGACTGACATACAGAGAGACAAACGGACAGACAGAATAATGCACAAGACCAACCAATATACTTGAAACAACAACAACAACAACAACATGCATTTTAAAGGCCATTTTCCCTGCTAGAGCGGGGGTTAGCCTTGCGGTCCCCATGACAATCTTCTCCATTTTGCCCTATTTTCTGCATCTCTCCTTGTTAACCCCCTTGCCCACATTTCTTCTTCCACCATCTTTAGCCAAGTCTTTCTCGGTCTTCCCCATCTTCTACTTCCTTCTACATTCATTTCCATCACTCTTCTCAACCAGTCACTTTCATCCTTCCTCAACACATGACCAAACCATCTCAACCTGTTCCTCTTCACAGCATCAATCACAGGCTCTATTCCCATCATCTTTCGCAATTCATCATTTGTCTTCCTCTCTCTCAACGATACTCCGCACATCCGTCGAACCATTCGCATTTCCACCCTTTCCAACCTTCGTTGCTGCTCTACGTTCATTACCCATGTCTCGCTCCCATAAATCATAACACTTCTCACACATGCAGCATACACCTTTCCCTTCAGCTTCAACGACACTCCCCTCATCATCAGCACGCCACTCAATTCCCGAAACTTCTTCCATGCACATCTCACTCGAGCAACCGTTGCCGAGTCTGATCCACCTTCTCCATTCAGCATGTCTCCGAGGTAGCAAAATGTTTTCACACCTTCCAGCTTCACACCGTCTCCAAGATCCAACTCAACATTTCTGCCATCTGCAGCTCCCTCTGTGCACACCTTACATTTGAATGTAGCTGCCACACTGGTTAATGACCCTCTCAGACCACTACATTTTTGATGAACCCACTCAGCGCACATTGTACACTGAATGGAGTTCACTCCGACACCCTTCCTACACACAGCACAGGGCCACTTCCCAGTTCTTTCCACCTCACCACATGCTTTACCACTTGCCATCACCTTCGTCTTTCCGATATTCACCTTCAGACCTTTTGTCTCCATACATTCCTTCCACGTGTTCATCTTTTCCTTCAGTCCATCCATACTTTCCGCAATCAACACCAGATCATCTGCATACAACAACTCCCACGGTAAACCCTCCTTTACGTTCTGAGCCAGCACCTCCATCACAGCTACAAATAGTAGTGGACTTAGTACCGACCCCTGATGCACTCCCACCTTCACCTCAAACTCACCACTGTTCCCGTCCTTCGTCCTTACAGCTGTGCGCGCTCTTTTGTACATTGCCAATTGCCAAAACCATTGCCAAAACCAATATACTTGAAAGATCTTCGATTTTCGGAAGTCATAATATTTTCCAGAGTACCTCTTAATGGATCAATGCAAAATGTCATACATATGATTAACTACTGATGTGGCAAATATATTTGTGAACTATGACGGCATCAGCCACGTAATATGCGGCCATCTTGGAGTTAAGGAAAACATTTAATCATTTTTTTCTCCAAAACTGCAGAATGTTTCAATGCGAAATTTCATATGGATGATCAACTCCGCATGAGGAAAAATATTTCTTTAATAAATGTATTATCATAAATATATGTGATGCAATGAGAAGTCCTTTGACAGGAATGCTGGTATAATCGACTGGAATACTCGGTATATGTCCTTCTCCAGGATACAATAGGGATCATCTGGATTCTGGTCAGGTATTCGAGATACACTGAGCCAACAAAGCTAAAGACTGCAAATCGGTTTTGCAATTTATAAAATTGACGAGTCTCGTTGCTCTGAAGACGCCATTTAAACCAAAAGGAAAAGAAGAAGCTGTAGGAGCTGGGCTCCAACGTAAAGCGGAAGAATGGACGCGACAAAAAGCTGGAATTCGTCCGAGTTTCTTTATTGTGTCAAATCAACTCGGGTACTCTGAAAAGCCCGTTTATCGGGCAGCAATATATATACACATTATCCCGGAGCGTTTGCCCGGGAAAGGCGAGACCGGGCGTGCCCGGGCGTCCTGGGCGAAACCTGGAAAGGCGAGTCTGGACATGCCCGGGCGTCCTGGACGAGGCCTGGCAAGTCGAGAGCGGGCATGCCCGGGCGTCCTGGGCGTGCCCGGGCGTCCTGGGCGAGCCCGGCATGGTGATCGCTCCGCGTCCTCGGTAGGTGCAAGGCGATTGTGTATACCCAGCGGTAGCCCCTACAAAGCCTTCATTTTCGCTTTTATTTTCGCACTGCAATGTGGCGGCGACACACAACTTGCTGACGTCACAAACAATCTTCTTACAAACTGGAAGAAGAATGATGTGCGTAAAAAGGAAGTATTCAATAACGTTGAAGAAATTCCGGGTGATCTTGTAAACCTCGGACTGTAACTGTGACGAAGGTTCACGTGATCGGGTTGGATCTCATCTGAAGAGATTTGTTCGGAGATTCTCATTTTATTATTAATACTGAGAAAGATCTGTAAAACGTTTATTTAAAGACAAAAATAATTTTCTGTTTGTTGATGACGGGAATGAAGATAAGTTAAACGAGTTTTTATTAAATGTATGTTGAAGTGTTTCATTGTTCATTTAATGAGGTGTTTTTCACTTGTTTTGTTTTATTCACTGCATTGTTTTATATGACTATATGATAGCCTGGTGTTGGCTTAGCGGTTAGGGTGCCGGCTTGGGATCCTAGGATCCTGGGTTCGAATCCCGGTCGATCGCTGAATTAACGCCAGGGGGGTTGACTCAGCCTGTCATCCTTCCGAGGTCAGCAAATTGAGTACCAGCTTGCTGGGATGAATGATCACGGTGAGTACCCTGATTTATTATAGGTACACCGGCTCCCTGCGCATCGTAAGAGCGTGACCAAAGGTTGGCGTCAGGAAGGGCATCCGGCCATAAAAACATTGCCTCAAACAGGGAACCATGATTGTCATGGGGTCCGCAAGGCTAACCCCCTCTCTAGCGGGGAAAATGGCCTTAAAACGATCATTCATTTTCATTCATTCATTCATTATTGTTTTTCATGACGTCATCACTAAACTTCATACAGCGATGGTTAAACCACATTCTTCCTTTTAACTACAAACCACGCAGAAAGTTTTCATAATTAACTTGTATATCCAAGGTGACCTCTAAATGAGGAGGTCTTATAAAGGTTGTAGATGGATGGATGGATGAGGGATCTATGTAGCGTTGGTACGGAAAAAAACGTCGGTCCCATCTGCTGCATCCAAAACTAAAGTTGGAGAATCTTCTCTAAAACGTCGTTAAGACCAGAGATTCTCAACCAGTGGGTCGCGACCATCAGTGGTCCGGAAGGCGCAACCTTGTGGTCCGCGGACATCATACCCAGCAGAGAAGGCAGGTGATTAGTTTACCTCACGAGTGTCGTAGAATTTACCTTACGAAAAAAAGTTATATTGATGTTGTTGTATTAATTTGTGATTGGAATGATGCTGTTTAACATGAAAATATGGAGAGATTGAGTTTAAAGGTGAATTAGGAAATCATGTGAGGGTTTCCATCCATAACATTCGCGGATTCTGTATTTGCAGTTTCGCTGTTGATCGTATTTGGTTGATCGAAGGTTTTTCCGGAATGGAGAACGTCTCGGACATCTCGTGTTCACACGAAAAGGCAAGCTGCTGTATTTTACTTTTACTGTGTTTTATTTTGACAAACATGGACCGTTAACTGAAAAGAAAAACCGACGATGGTGGCGAAACTTCAGGAGTTGCTAAAAGGAGGTGAACTCATCGTCAGAACATCCGACCCTGAATATATTAAGTTTGGATTTACACGTGCATGGGATTCAGTCAGAGTGGTCAATCAAGCTCTGTTAACTTGCACCACCACATACTTGTGTGAGTCAGGGTTTTCACTTGTAATTGGCACAACTCAAAGACAAGGAATATACTGAAAGCAACTTTGAATGGTACTCTGTGAGTCGGACTCTCACCCATCCCACCTCAGATTGATCTGATTGGTTCTGATTGGAAGTATCCCACTGATGTAAGCAGCACTCTATATTTAAGGCTCAAATGTCTTAAATAAGGAACCAAATAAAGTTATCATTAAAATTACTGGCAGAGTACCCGCCCTACGGGTGACCCTACGGGCAATCTTGTTCCAAGCGTGCAACACATTTTTCTGACATCGGACATTCTGCTGACAACTGCTTTGATTTGAATTTCTTGCTGATTACCCTTTGGTACATATAGCTCTTGCTATGCTCATAGTTCAACTATGTGTCCTTGGGCTTATAGGACTCAATTTCGCAACACACAAACGTCACCCGCACACCTCCCTACAAACCCACACCACACCCACACCCACTTCCCCTCGCCACCAACCCATCCCCACACAAATCCCCCTCACCGCTACTACCCACACACTGCCACCCCCACTCACTCCCACCCCACCACATCCCCACAATACCCACTCATGACCCCACAACTACCACCTACACCCCCCTCCCACCCTCCACAATCCCTCAACCCCGACCACCCGAGCCTAACAATACCCACAGCCACCCCACACCCCGTAACCCACCTCACCATCTCCCCACAAGCATACCCTCAACCACACCCAAGCTAACAACTACCCATGACCACCTTACCCCCTCCCCATCCCCTCACATTTCCCAACAACCATCACCCTAGCTAACATACCCATGACCGACCCACACCTCTCACACTCCCACCATCCTCCCACTCCCCTATCAACCGCTACGTCACCCTAAACTTGAAATGACCTTCAAACTAGGATAGCATCCAGGTGCTACTCAGGTCTTTGAAGACAGCGTTGAATTAGAGTGG